>NC_056725.1:1487304292-1487394292 GCF_019279795.1 Protopterus annectens | reverse complement strand
CGCTTATTGACTATGTCCGACAGCAACTTCCCTCTACAGACCACGCCTCCCTTAAGAGAGCTTCATCAACAAGCACCTTCTCTCCCTCCCTCCCAGGATGGGCATGACCATCCCTCTCTGTTACTCCAACAGTAATCCAAGCCACTAATTGAACCCAGGTCAACTGGGCCGTAGTTAGGGCTTTAGCCCTCTAAGCCACTGAAGTTGCTAAACCCACTCATATTATTATGATGTTAAAGGTCACTGTAAGACAGCACACACAATCTTACTATCCCTTTTAAATGTGTACTTGTGATCCTAGATAAGATAAAAAGGGTATTGGAAAATAAAACTTGGTAAAATATATTGCTTCAAAGACATACCTCTCATAGCTTATCAGTGCTTTTGGATCTTTCTTGGGTTACTAATCTATTACAATTACTTGGTAGTTGCCTCATTATGAGTATGTGTGTGATCAGTTTGTTTTTGAATCTAGTTCTTGTGCATGCATGTTATAGAAACTGAGTCTATATTAGTTTGCCAAAACGTATCTTCAGCGAACACCTCTTCATCGACACGTATTCAGTGAAAATCACGTCCGTGATTTGCTGAATTTTCCAAGGGCAATGAAACAATTGCCCTGCAGCACAATGGAACCCAAAATTAACTAAATCAAATCCACCTAAGTGGGGGGCTGCACCCCCCCCCCCACTCCTCCTATCTACATATACCATCTCTGAGATTGCACTACAGTGGTGAAAAGGGCAAAGCTATGTAGTCAGCCAACTACTTCATTACCCTTGGAAAATTCAATGAATTGCAGAAGTGGTTTTCACTGAATACGTGTTGCCGAACAGATGTTCACTGGAAATACATTTGGGAAACTAATCTAGACCCATAGAAAATACTGCTTCACATTCAGTATTTGACATTTTTTTAAACCAAACAGCAGAAAAAAGTCACACTATTGCTCCTAAGACTTTAGTATACTGGCCGGATGTCTGGTGCTGCAGGCAGCGGCCTCCCTACAGTTATGCATACTGCAACATGAGAATAGGAGGACACACACACACACACACACACACACACACACACACACACACACACACACACACACACACACACACACACACACACACACACCATCAGCACTATTCTTCCCATTTTCAAGATGGGGTTGGGGTGCTCTGTCAGCTGTCACCATTTCTCCAGATTCAATGCCACTCTCTTAACTTCTTTGACAGTCATGCTTGTTTTAGGTCTTCTCTCACACAATCCACAAATCTTGTTACTGGATGCTCTCATTTTATCTTGCCTTCTTTCTGTTTCTCCCAAATCTTCTTTACCAAATATTCTGCTTTCCTGCATGTGTCCAAACCACTGTAATCTGTTCTCTTTGACCTTCCCTGCAATTGGAACTAGTTTGGCTTCAGTCTGATGTCTTCATTTGTTCTTCTGTCACACAGTGTGCATCCTATAACCCATATCGGGTACTTTATCTTCATCACCTCCTGCCTACTCGGCTGCTTTGTCTTCATTGCCCAGGTTTCTATACCATACAGTAGTACTGGTCACACCACTGTTTATTATACATTACAGTTCAACTTCTTCACATTCTTCTGTCATACACTATCCAGCCATGCTGTGCCATTTGGCAGCAGTCCCTATGATTCGAGCTGACCACTTCATTCAGGTTTCCCTTCTCATCAGCCACCCTTCCATTCTTTCCAATTCCCCATTTACTGCCATGACAACAGTCTTGTCAGTACTCAGCTTCATTCCATCCACTTACCGATTGCTGTTAAGAGTCTGCTTGTAATGCGACATCATCTGCATACATTGATCTGTCACCGCCAAACTGTTCGATAATGTAGTCCATCATCAATATGAACAACAGTGGGCTCAGAGCTGATCCTTGACATGTACCCATTCCACTGGTAACCCCTCTGAGAGTCTAAATGCTGTCTGTATTTGTATCAATGAGTCCTTGTACATAGCTTGCACTAATTCTACTAGTGTTTCCTGGACTTCACACCATTACAGAACTGCCTAAAATCAGCTTTCTTGGGACCTTGTCATACGTTTTCTTCAAGTCCAGGAATGCCCAGTCGGACTCTTTCCTCATATCTAGCTTCTTCGCAACTATCTGCATCACTGCAAACAACAAGATTATTAGTCTGAATCTGAACTGCTCATCTTCCATCTTATGCTCTACTACACTGCATATGCATTTATCAGTGACCTTCTCCAGAACTTTCATACAGAGTGTCAGGAGTTTGAGTATTGCCCACAGCCATGAATGTCCCTTATTTCTTGTATGGTGGCACTAGAATATTTATTCCCAGTCATCTGGGATATACCTTCCTCTCCATACTGCTGTGAGTATTCTCTGGAGACATTTCTCTCCTAACATACTTAACATCTTGATCATACCTGCCATGACCTCATCTGAGCCTACTGCTCCCCCGTCACATTCTGTATTGCTATTCTTACTTCTTCTAGGGTAGGCTCTCCTTTCATCATATTCAGTGCATGGGACATTATAGCTTCTGTGGGGTTTTCTTCAGTTAGAAGCTACTGGAAGTACTCCTTCCATCTGCTTTTGATAGTCTGTGGCTAGGTGAGCAGGTTATTGCTTGCGTCCTTTATGAATGGTGTCTGATGTATCTTTTTGTCTTTGCTTTGCATTCTGATAGAGTTTCTATGTGCCATCTGCTGAGTGACCTTCCAGAAGAAGGTAGAATGCTTTGATGCCTTGTTTTTTGCTACTACAACTGGTCTCTTACCTCTCCTAGCTCCCACTTTTTTTTGCTCCTTCTTTCTTCTGGTAACATCCTAGACTTCTACATTCCACCATCATCTTTCTTATGCAGCTTATTTCCATATCTGGCTAGCTGCATACCTCTTCTATAGTTCATGTACATGATATTTTGAGATGCTGCCATTGTTCTTCGAATCCACCTATTTTATCATCTTCCTGAGGTGTGTAGCCCAGAATATTTTAATGAACTATTGTGCTTTTGCTATAGTCAGCTTCCAGGTCTTCACCCTTGTCTTTGCTGAACTTATGGCCTTCTTTGGTCACTGCTTTCAACTGACTGTGGCCATCAATACTTTATGCTGTAGGTCAACTACGCAATTAAAATATTGGGACTAACTGATGTTAGGTACACACATAATCCCTTGGGGTAAGGTAAAAGTGGTTTTCATCTTCAGATACCAGCTGTTTCCTTTTTTCATGCTACGGTGGAAGAGTCAATAAGCTGAAATGTTACAGTAGAGGAGAGCTAGAGATACCAGTTCTTAATAAAATAAGTACCAGAACAAGACAAATGGATAAACTGGGAAGGCATATCTGGCCAGTGAAGTTTACAGGGTTTTAAATGAAACAAAAATGTGTCAGAAGACAAAATAGCTGAATCATGGAGCAGAATACTGGGCTTTCAGTGTACTATGGAAACCTGGGGAGAGTTCTGTCTATTTTGTAGCTAGCTACTACATCCAGGAAATTATTTTTTTTTTTTTTTTTTTTTTTTGTGGAGATGCTTGTATCACTACTTTTATACACCAATACACTTAACACATCTTCTTTCCAGAAGCCAGCAAAACTTGTTGGAGATGCAGCAAGGGAACACAGTACTTGACAACACATTTTTGGGGAATGTCAAAAGCTGGAATGCTTAAGAATGATTTGGAAGAGATGGTAAAGAGAATTTGTATAGTAAATGTTTCACTATTACCACAAGTATTTTAGATGGAATTTCAAATGCAGCTGGATATGCCAAAGCGTAATAAGGTTCTTTTTACCCTGATAATGTTATTAACTGGAAAAAAAAACATAACTAGACTTCAGAAACAGACATTTTATCGACACTGAAAGAAAAGACACTTAATGCCAGAACAACAGAAGCAGCGGAAAGAGTAAGTCAGGAAAGGGGAAACAAAGGTTTCTAAATGTGTGGTTAGCTTGATTTAAACCTTTAGACATATCCATTGACATTAAAAAATCACTGTGAATACATGAAAATATGGCATATTTTCCTAATATCTTTCCTATGCATGACTCTGTCGCTGATTTACACACAGCCCTTCCTTTCCTTGTCCACTAGTCACCAAAGCTATATAAAAGTAGCACCCATACCCAGCAAAAAGATACATGTTCAATCAAAAGTTTCTAAGAACTTTTCTGCTCTCAGTTGCATGTGGAACTCAAAATAAATAGGTTCACAATTTTTTCACTGAACTCTTCATTAAGTGAGGCACTATTAGCTGGACAAGGTCATGAGTTTTCACAAATGCATGAACTATAACTATTCATTTCATCCCTACTCAAGACTTTGCTGTTGCGGATTTTTTGAAGTCACTATAAACATAATCAAAAATACAGCATCTTTACACATTCAATATTTTCAATAACAAACAATTTCCTACATTCAAATGTAGAACACAAATATCATTAATGCAGTGGCAGTTCTAGGACTTTGTTTGGGGGGGGGGCAATCTGGGAAGTAGACAAGCAGGTGTGTGTAGAACACTGGTGGTGTTGAGGATCGTATATACTTGGTTGCGGACCACTACAGTGCAGTGTGGCAGGGGTAGTGGAAGTACGTAACTCCTGTTCAGCACACAGCAAATATACAAACAGTACCTGTTGTTTCAATGCATGCCTGGATGACATGACTAGTTACACATGGCAAGGCACAGTCCCCTTCCATAGTGGCATAGCCTGTACATTCATTATAATAACCTAGCAAGCAGTCCCAGTGAAGATGTCATCACAACAGATTCAGTAAATTAAAAACAGCACAGACAGTTAATAAACTACGTTATGAAAAAAAAATCCCCCAAAAAGTAAGTACTCATTTCAGTTACATGCAACGTATGTTTTGAAAATAACATGCAACCATTGTAGCATGCCACATAGGAATTTATTTATTTATTGACGTTTGATGACCGTGAAAGTCTACTACGTCAGAAACCCATTTTCAGTGGAGGCCCGGGGAGACAAGCTCCAAATATAAATAGAGAGTTAATACACAAATAATATTCAAAAAAGAAAAAGAAAAGTATAGACAAGAGTTATGTTGTATAGTGCAAATTAAAATGTGGATAAAATATGCAACACATTAACAAAAATCATACAGATATATAATCTCACAGCAATCATATCTTACAAGCTAATGTTAGTCAGTTCAAGTGGTAGAACTGGGAGTAAAGAGATGTGTAGTGTAAATAGAAAGTTTAAGCTGACATGGAAGGAAGGAAAGAAGGTGGGAGATTAACTTGGTTTACAGAGGCTCAGTCATGTGGTTACAGGGACAGTTATGATTATTGAGGTAGTGGCATTTTAGAGCAAATTTAAAGGATTTTATAGAGCCCAGGTGAGTGATATAGGAAGGCAGCACATTCCATAATTTGGCAATGGTGAAGGAATAAAGGCTATGCCCAGCTCGTTTGTTGGGTTTGGATATACTTAAGAGCTGTTTATTAGTGTACCGAAGATTCTGGCTTGGGGTGTATGCTTGTAGAATAGTCTGTAGTGAAGGGCAGCTGTCTGGGCTATAGATCAGTTTATGCGTGAGCATTAATTGGATGTAATGTAGGTACTGGGGGAATTCTA
Source organism: Protopterus annectens (assembly GCF_019279795.1). NCBI lineage: Eukaryota > Metazoa > Chordata > Ceratodontiformes > Protopteridae > Protopterus > Protopterus annectens. The sequence goes on along the minus strand of NC_056725.1, from coordinate 1,487,388,693 downwards.
ATCAGTTCAATTCTTTAATGGCTATGCAGTGGTGTGTGTGATTTGACATTTTAGTGACAAATTTAGCTATTTGATAGTAGCATGATTGTAGTTTATTCATAAGTGATGTGTGGAGATTAGTGAAGATGTGGCTTCCATAGAGGAAGGAGGAGAGTAGTAGATTGTTTGCCAGTTTTATCTTTGTGGGCTTATCTATGTAAAGTTTATGTCTATAAAGTATGTTCAGCTTAAAGGGAGTTTTTTTATTACCATCCCAACTGCCTACCCAGAGTATCCAGTTTGACCCTGCCAAATTAAAAAGAAAGAAAATAATGACCACATTAATGTATTTTTGTTGACAGCAACAGTAACCACAGACTGTATCCAAGTTTGCTTCACTCAAATACATATTCTGGAAGCCAGTGAAGTGGAGGCTATTAACTATGGGGTAATCAAGTTACATAGGCGATATAACTGCAATACAAAATCAGTGGTCTACCTTGCCCTTTGTCAAAGATGCACCTGTTTTTATACAGGGAAGGCAAAGAATTCCCTCAAAAGCAGGATTTAGCAGCATTATTACGATATTCGGAGGAAAGAGTCAAAAAATGCATTAGCTGCTCATAGTTTAACTAATAGTGATCATTATTTTTATGTTCATTATTTTACAGTATGTGGAACAAGGGCAGAGGGGGACCGTTAGATGAGTATTTGGAACTGAAAGAATTCCAATGGCAGTTAAGGACTAATACTATGGCATTTCCTGGGTTAAATGAAAATGCATCTATCAGTCCAGACTTGAGGCTAAAAGCCAGTTTAGTGCTTTGATATATGTTTTTTTACATGTATTTTTGATGACAACAGTACCATATATGCATGTTTTTTCTATGCTCTTTTTGTGCTTTATGGTGCAGAAATGTTTTTATTTTGATGGTTATGATTTTTTGATAGGGATTTATATAATCATTTTCATTAGTATCTACATTTTTTTATATATAATGGTAATGAATGTTCTTAATGTGATTATGTGCTATGGTGCTTTAAGGAGAACTTTCTCTGGTTTATTAATTTAATATTTTAATTAGGAGGTATATTTAAGACATAACATGCCCAGGTTTTGTTATTCTGATGAAGTCCTTTTATGTGGGACGAAAGCACTAAATAAAAGTATGTGGAGTGGTTCCTGAGCTTATCTTTTATTCTTTTCTGTTTTGGTTCTTAGTTTGTGTGATTTTTTAGTATTTGGTGAGTAACCACAATTTGTATTCCATTTTGTTTCATAGAAATACACATTAATCCTGCAGAGCCAAAATAACAACAGCAAACTTTAGGGCCAGTTGTTTTATCCATAAACAGCCCTCTTTACCCATTGACTACCCTACAGCATCAGGCTTGCCCTACCAGGATAAAACAATAACAACAGTGATTACATGAATGTACTTTTGTTGCTCAGAAACAGTATCCCAGCTTACTTCACCCAAATACACATTGCAGACAGCAAAATTTATAACAGCAAACAGCAGGGACAATTATTCCATCTTCAGACAGCCACAAACCTATTGCTACCCATAGCATCTGGTCTGACCATGCAAGAAATAAAAGAAAATAATAATAATAATAATAATAATAATAATAATAATAATAATAATAATAATAATAATAATCATATAAGTTACCTATTACAATCCATGGAAAGACCAGCGTCAGCAACAACCTCCTCCTCCCCCCCTTTTCCTTTTTAGTGCATAGGGTCTAGTGTCACATTAACAGTGACCATCACCTAGAGCCAATTTTGTCTCAGCAAGGAGAACCTGGTCATTCTTCCATACCACACACACACACACACACACACACACACACACACACACACACACACACACACACACACACACACACACACACACACAGTAAGTTTTTACCAGAATAGCTTACTAATTCTTCAAGACCAATTTCAGACTCAGCCTAATTGACTCATGTAAGATAACAGTTCGTGGGGACATTTCATAGTAATTTATATTGGAATTCTAAATCTAGACCCTTAAAGTAGAAAACAAAGAACTATAACTAAAGCAAGACGACAGCAGAGAAGCAGTAACACATTTACAATAAAATTTAATACAGGTGTTAAACATACTTACAAGAGTTCAATACAGTTAGTTACACTCAATGCTCCAGAAAAAGAATCAACAAATGATGTTAACAATAACTGATATAGAGTCCTGTATAAAATTATTTACATAAAGAATCTATACACTATAGCATACAGCTTCCCACATTTTGGCAGTAGACCTGGAGCTGATGGGCTTCACTTCATGAAATTCCATCAAAAGTGAACCAGTTGCATTAGGTCTCCTTAAGGAGATGTGTTTTGAAAGAAATACAGAAGGCGTATATAGCTAAGCATCTTATGGTCCTCATCATCTCTTGCCTAGCATTGTTCCTATGTTCCTAAGTCTATGTATGAGAAGGCTGGAAATGCCTCTCACAGCAGGGGGCCTAAACTCTTCCATGAAGTCTGTCCTCATGACATAATCCAGTGCTGTCCTACAAAATCCTACTCAAACTTGTATCATTCACTGGCTTTCTCTTTGAAACAAATATCTAAATTTAGGAAATGAAATCAGAAAGCCATACCTCTGCACTTGGTGATCCATGAAGAACATCAATGATGAATTTACAAACATAAGATAAACATTATAAAGAACCCATATCCTGGCCAAAAAAAAAAAAACATGACTCACTCCAGCTCACTGTTAACCTCTAACCTCTCGGGAGAAGTCTCACAGCTTTTGATATAGACATATGCTGGTTTTCACTCTATTTTTACTTTACCTACTATGCTGTAGTTACTATGCTGACTTTTAGTCTTAAGTTAGTAGTTGACTAAAAACTGGCATTGTAGCTAGAGTGAAAATCGGCATTCACTATACTGCTAAAAGTGGGAGGTTAGAAAGAGAAGCAGGGTGTGCAGTAAAGTGGATTTTCAAAGGGGCGGGGGGCGAGTGCCACAGTGCCAAGACCTAAATCCTTCACTGTACTGGACTACAACACATTAAGATTTTTTTATCTTTTTTATAAGAAATAAATATACACTTGAAATTATTTTATTTCTTGGCAAAATGTGAACTACTTAATATCTTACACATTTTAAACAATGCATATTTTTTCTACCGAGTTATCATTTTTACTCATGTTCCTCCATGTTTCCACATAGATGTCTTATCACCTGGCACTTCCAACAACATCTTTGAAATCCACACCACTGCCACACAAGAAAGTCACAATTACTTCCATAACACCTGGGTCCTTAGCAGGAGAAAATCAGCAAATGAGTGAAGTGTTCCCTGTTGCATAAAAATCACTACGAATGTGTGTGTGTGTGTGTGTGTGTGTGTGTGTGTGTGTGTGTGTGTGTGTGTGTGTGTGTGTGTGTGAGGGTTAATTAGTGTCTTCAAGCTACAGGTACTGATTTCTGTTTTTCTTTTTTTTTTTTAGTTGTTTTACTGCTGTAGTAGGAAGGGACCCCTTCCCGAATCAGGGTATATTTAATACCCAAAGGATTTGTATCAGTGACATTTGTCTACTACATTCTTCTGACTGACTGTCTGCAGTATAGCATGTGGTACAGCCATCTATAAGTCAGATACAAAAAAAGAACTCTTGAGCAGTTTCCAGCATAACATAAATTATTACGACAGACACTCAGCACCTTAAAAGAAACGTGCCACAACCAAAATACACTGTAACATGTAACACCAAGCATATGCTTCTACTTTTGTTTCATACAGTGAATCACAGTCACTACAAGATACAGCAAATGAAAAAACTTTGTTGAAGTTACACACATATATGTGTGTGTATATACCAAAAGTACAGCATGACAAATGACTTTTTAACTATCTGTACGGTTGGAGTTTTTTTTTTTTATGATGGTACACTGAAATACAAAATATCAAACACAGGCACTTCGATGCTTGCATTAAAAAAAACAAACAAACAAACAAATGAACAAACAAAAAAAAAAACAATAGCAATGAAAATAAAAAATATAGGAAAAGGAAACCAAAAAAAATCCTTTGTGATCCCTGAAATCAAATCCCTGTCATTACATTTATCAAACTTTGTCTGATTGCAGTAGTGTTATAAAAAAAATTTTCCTAAAATAAGATGCTGAATTATGGTTAGGGCCAGGGTTAGGATAAGCATTAGCCCACATTAGTAAAGTGGGAAGGGTGGGCTTTCATTTTCTTACCAAGGTATGCTAATCATATTCCTAACCCTGCCCATGCCCCTAACCCTAACCTGACACCTTACCTTAAAAAACCCTTTCTATAACATTGCCAGTTTTAGACATACACTACAAGCATCAACATAGATACGCTACCCTAAATCCTTAAATCTATCCTCTTACCTAACCCTAAACTGAAAATACTTGCACATACACTCATGTTCTGCTCACAAACAACATAAAATGTATCCTGTATCCAGGCTCTTGCTGTAACCCTATTTTGCAAATACTTGTACATACATACACACACACACACACACACACACACACACACACACACACACACACACACACACACACACACACACACATGCCACGCATGCACACACCTCTCCACCTATAGCTCATATTTTTGTCAACACAACACTTGACCTAACATGAACACAATGCCCTTGGTTGACAAAATGACTAGTCGACAGACTGGTAATAATCCATATACGTATACATATATACCTGTGTGTGTATGTACGTAAACAGCTAGATAGGCAACACTTTGTACTATTAGCTAATTAACAAGCACTGACTGCCAGATAAGGCTTATAAAAAGAAGTAGCCAGGAAGTCTGTCCAAATTTGAGGAGAAGCAAAGCGGAAGTCCTGCAGGTGTGAAGATGCGAAGATTTCCATTGGGACAACATATGGAGTTATATCTGGGGAAGTAACTTCATTGTAGAGCTAGAATTAGGCCTGTCTGAGGCCTGCACACATTACCCTTTAAATACAGCCTGCCAGTCAGATAGCTGTGAAAAACTGAAAATGTACAGGGAAAATTGTATACAATTAAGCAAAACCACAGTCTGCTGTTTTTCTTTCTATTTTGATTTTATTTTTTGTTCCAATTAGAATAATAAATCTATGATTTTATATATTAGTGGTTCCAGTGGCTCCTCAGACTTACACTGGTCATATATGCATGGGCCTGAAATTTCCCATTTTTCAGATCCTTACAGTATATCATGTTTCACCTACTAATTCCCTACAGTGCTGAAACTGTTTTACTGCTGGTATGATTTCTGGTTACTCCTAGTCATGGAGGAATTACTGCAAAGTCACAGGGTGGGTAAGTTTGGGTATGAACAAAAGCTGGTACAGCTGCACAACAGCTAATTGTGCAGCCAAACACAGCTGCCAATCCCAAAATCTTGGGTACTGAGAAGACACTATGGAGCAAGGGTGAACTAGAATCCTATCTGGTGGCCTTTGAGTACCATGACACAATAAAGAAATGGGAATAAGCATACAGGGCAAATATCCTATCTTCTTAGCTGACATGACAGGTACTGAACATGTATGCGGACATGCAAGAGACTCACTACATGGAAAATGGCAAACTTAAAAAATAGTTTTTGGTCAGAGCTGGTATAAACCCTGATGTATAAATAATAAAGTTTTATAACTGGACATTAATTGTTGAAAAACTGGTAAATATATAAATGCTTGATTACAATTTAAAGCACATGTTAAAGCCTTGACCTGAATCCGATAGCAACAGTAAAGTGACCATTTCAGAAATGTTAGCAGTAGGCAAAAAGGGCCTTGCCTAGGAATGAAAGAAAAATTGGTATATCAAGGTGATCTGAAACAGTCTGATAAGCTAACAACATAAGTAGACTGCTTATTAGTTAATGATACAATGTTAAAAACAAAATTGTTTGCTTCTAAACTTCAGACTTCGAATTTATCATAGTACTTAATCCCTTGTGCACAGTTCAAAGTAGAGCAACACTTATAATATTAATGACCAAAAATATAATAAACATGTAAAGATATTTGCATTATAAGGACTCCGAAAACGTAATACTTTTTAAACTGGAATAACTAAAATATGCAGAAATGAATAAAAGCCAACAGCAGCAGCAGCAACAAGCCACCATTTACAACATGAACAAACTTTAGTAGCACTAATGTTCTAAAGTGCCAGTCCAAATAAACTGATGTAAGCAACGTCAAACAGCTTCTCAATAACTCCAAACCCTATAAAATACAAAACTAAGACACAGATAGCCAGCGTAGACTTTATATCTCCAAAATCACCGGAACAAGCTGATAAAACAGCCAAACAAATATGCTGAGAAAGTCTCTCAACCTCAAAGGCATTCCAAATAGAGCCAAATCAACATTCTTGCACAGAGGAATAGCTCTCAGATCTTGGACATACACAGACAAAACAGTTACAAAATGAACTGCAGTGACAACAATGATGTCAAATGTCCAGTGACACTGTAAGAAATTCAAACCTTCAAGCAGTTTAAGCAGTCTACCAGCAATGGACATCCAGCATAAAAAAAAAAAAACAATTTTCAGAGTCCAGATGAAGACTTAACATGATTTAGAAGTCCTAATTTCATCTATAGGCAGGCAACTCCTGCCATCTATAGGCATGCACAAATCTGTAATTCTAAACTTAAAACTGCAGTAAGACATGAGTGATTCTCAATGAAACAAAAAGTTGTGTACTAATTTATTTCAAATGTGGGAAAGGAGTTTATATACTAAGTTCTGCACTGTTGATACTGAATAAAATATTACTAGCAGAAATGTGAAAACTGAAATAAATCTTTAAAGGAAAGTGTTCCTATACAGTGTGACAAAACTACAGCTAGAATGACCGAGTCTGTTTTGTGCTACTGCATTACAAATAAACTATTCAAATGTGCTGTATTTTTACAAGGAAAGAAAGATTAAGCTGTGCTATATTTTGGAAATACAATTACCCTTGTTTAAGGTCCTCTGGTATGTAAGCATAAGATTAGTAACAACCAAAAAGTAGAGGTAATATGTACCTGTGGTTACAGAAAATAAAATCCTCTTATGCATAGAGAAATTCAAACAATTCTGGAAAAACTGTGACATCCTTTAAATGTCACCTCTGATTTCCCAGTGTTTTTTTTTTTTTTTGGTTCAAGGTATGTAAGTGAAGAACGTACCCTTGAGTTACTGGACTTAATGATAAGTTACATATACTTTTAACAAGTAGGACGGGAAGATGGTACTTTAAACAGAGAAAGATAGATAACCAATGTTGTAAGAGAAGATAGCGAACAAGGTGTTGTTAGGAAAATATTTTACTATTTTACAGCACTGAAGCAGACAGAAAAAGTCAGGCACTTTAGTGAAGACCCTCAGAGCAAAGAGATGGCAGAAAATACTAGATGTGACATAGATAAGGAAATGCAGACTTCTGTTCTCACTTCATCTAGTGTAAAGCAGAAAAATTCAAGTGAAAGTCTTAAAGGAGCACTCTGCCCTCCTGTACATGAAAACTCAACCACGAGTTTTCTTTTATCCTTACAAATTCATCCCTGGTATGAGCAGTTCCTTGACTGCATCAAAAAGTTTAAGTATTCTTTACTTCTCCCCTTTGGTAGCGTAGGACTGGAAGGCCTAACCCCCATCCATTCCTCCTGCAGTATATTGCATCATTTCTGGAGGAATTTGTCTCCTCCTTCATTACGTACCTCCGACACAGTCCAATGAGTAGTTCCAGCTGGCTTGACACTTCCCAGAATGTGATGTATGCTGTATGCTTGCTTTTGCCGAGGTAACAGCTGTTATTTTAGTGGTCACACAGTTGTAGAGCACTTGTTATTGTTGTGGAATGCTTGTATTAGTGACTGTTTCTTCATGGTCTGAAAAAAAATCTTATAGGTGCGCTCTTGTTGCCATTGAAGCATCAGCTGAATGCTTTCCAAAGCACAGAAATCAGGCCGCGTATTACTTATTATTTTTATTTGTGTAACAAGAAAAAGCCTTAGCCCATTTTAAATATTTCTCTTACAAACTTAAAAGTGTGACAGAATAACAGGTTTTGCATCAGAATTAATTTTCTGGAGGGTGTGATGTCGGAAACTCAAAATGTCTGTCATTATCTCCTAAAGTTGACCGTTAAATATTTTACACTAACCTGACACCAAAAGACTATTATTTGAAGAACGCACCAAAACTGTGCGGCAATAAATTTCATCATTCTGCAAAATGCTTGGATAGTTGCGATGTATTCTTTCAGGGCACGAGTAATAATCGGCAGGTATGCCCAAAATTTGTAGAAAAGTATGTATGTGTATGAGTGGGTTCACTTGCATGTGTGAATGCATGCAAAGAAGTATGTATGTGTGTGCGTGTGTGAAAGCAGAACACATTGTGTGTCTGTGTGTATACATATGAGAAAAAGAGAGTGAACAGTGAGATCGTTTGAACCTTACTCTACAGTCGCTAAGCAGCACTTTTGCTATTTAATGAGTCTAAAAGAAAAGGAAATGAAACAGTGTGTGTGTTTGTGTGCTTCTGTTGTAAATCTGTGCATAGAAGCGACTGTGTGTGTGTGTGTGTGTGTGTGTGTGTGTGTGTGTGTGTGTGCGTGTCTGGAGTAGCCGTACAAAAACAGAGCAACATCAGTAAATTTCAACAGATACAGTGAAAATGACCTCAGACATGACCGTAGCTTACAAATGTGCCGGTTTCAAACACATATCATCTCCTTTAGGCTTATCCCGGTTAGGGGTCGCCACAGCGCGAAACAGGAAACTAAAAGTGAGATAGCAAGAAAGATTAATGTATAACATTAATAGTTGCCTAATTACAGGTTGTAATAGCAGTATTATATGTACTGCATATGTATGTTAGTAATTAAGAAAAAAAAAAAAAAAAAAAATATATATATATATATATATATATATATATATATACACACACACACACACACACACATATATACGTTTGATAACAGGGATGGCATGCTACTGAGGGGAGCAAGTGTCTGGAAGACAGTTTACAGTTAAAACAATAATAATATGGATTTATTTGAGAAGCTGTAAAGCCGAAGAACTCTAGATGGGCCTTAGGTCACTCATGCGGCATTCATGGTGTATTTACCTCATCTCTAGTTTGAGTGGAATGCACCATGGTAATCACAGAAACTCACAAAAAAGACTTACAAATGTTACTCAAGGCCAGACATTTAATGGTTTAATAAATAATAAGTAATGAAAGCTGCTCAGTACATCTTATGTTTCTGTTTCAGTCCTCTTCCTGCACTCTGTATACAAGGAGGCACTGAGGAATTGATGTTTTCAGTATCTGTGTATACAAGAAGGCATTAAGGAATTGATGTTTTCAGTATCTGTCTGTAAGGCAGTGGTAGTGGGCTGAGGGGCTGCAAAGGGGTATAAGTACAGAGTGTTGAAGTCCACTAATCTAGTGAATGGAGCTGCTACTTTGCTGGCATAGACTGATAAAGCTCTTACTATTGTTCAGGTGACCCAAGTTTTGATCATCAGCTCAGGTATCTGATGGCATGGTAGGGAAGGGTGAGTGGTTCCATGGGCATCTGTGATGGACCCTAGTTTGATCATCAGCTCAGGTATCTGATTTATTTTATTTTTTATTTTACATTTTACATTTGTTAACCGGGAAAGTCTGACTTGGCATGTGCCAATTTTCAGCGGAGGCCTGGGGAGAAGTGGTCCAGACGTATGTCTTTGTGATGTGGTGGCAGGGAAGGGTGGGTGGTTCCATGGGCATCTGTGATGATCCCTGTTGGAGGCTGGGATGTCACACTAGGAGGTGTAGGCCGAAGGGCTGAATAGGGTGGTGATAAGACTGAGCCGCTGTAAAAGTGGGGTGATATACCACACAACTCCATTGCATACCCACCCCTTGGATATACCATCAGTAACCAAGGAATGTGGAAGTAACAGGACAGACCATGAAAATAACACCCCCCAGTAGATATGAATAGCCAGACCCCCCCCATGGCACCCTTAAGTTTTACATTAGCCCCAGCCCTACCAGAGATAGTCTCACAGGTAAAGGAGGTGGCTGTCAAACCTGACAATTAGCATGGAGCACTGGATAGAGAGCAGTACAATAATGCAGGAGGGAGAAGACAGTCCATAACAAACATCTAGTGTACAGAGCAGATGGACATGTAAAAGTGATGAGGCACTGCTAATATTCATGTGGAAGGACAACAGATGCTTCAAAACTAGACAGAGTCAAAGGGCAAAAAGGAATAATGTCTGGTTAAGTGAAAACTACCAAACTCCTGGAAAGAGATGCCACTATGTGCCACTTCTCTACTTCAAAGGCATGGGAAAGTAGCATCGAGCTGATAGCTGCAGCATTTGGCAACACAGAAAGCAGTGCCATACTGACGTGCTGTATTCTGTTCAGTTAACAGTAATGTATACAAGAGGGAGGGCAATTAAACCACTTAGTGTAACACTGCTAAATCTATGAACTGTATTTCTGGAAAAGCTATCTACAATTTGTAGTTTTTGTTGAAATAATTCCTTGACTGCCTGTTAACATAAAGCCATCCAGTCTCAAATGGAAGATGATATTATGAATGTCATTTGGTCTTGATACATGTGCAAAAGTAACATTTAAAGCAAGAAAACTGCAGCACTAAGTAAACATCAGTCTGGGACAGGAATGTGTTATAAAAGAACCTGAGCAAGAGGGAGTGTACAAATATTTGGGAAATTATGAAGGATCCACAATAAAACATGAACGCATGCAAATAAAACTTAGTAATGAATACTTTAGAAGATTAAAATTTGTGCTGAAAACAGCATTGACATCTAGGAACAAAGTCCAAGCAATAAACCAGTTTGTTCTTCCTGTCCTAACTTACAGTTTTGGAGTGTTTGACTTGCCACAAAAGGTGTTGGATCGGTTGGACAGGAAAACAAGAATGATGCTTCATGCTCATACACTGATTTATAAAAATCAGTGTATAGCAAGACTATATATTCCTCATTCTGAATGAGGCATGGGCATCCTCAAAACTGATTATATGTACAGATCTGCAGTTGAAGGACTGCATACATATGTGCTGACCTGACAAGAACCAAACTTAGTGAAAGTTTTAAAACATAAGGAGAATAAGTCTTTAAGATAACTTCCTTGGCTAGTTTAGCAGAAATATATCAGTGTTGAGTGGGAATGGAAATCAAACCAGAGGAAGATAAAAATTAGGCAGCACTTGAATGTGCCAAAAAACAACATAAAGAATATAAGGTGAAGGATCAGCTGACAAGGCAAGAAATGTGGAAAATGCATAAATATATTTGTGAGTGTAGAAAACTATTGGAACAATCTCATGTCGATCAGGATCGAACACGGGAATGGTTAAGGAAAGGTGAATTTAAACCAACACACAAGATGTTAATATTGACGGCCCCAGATAGTGGGCTACGTACACATTGGGTTTACAAAGTCCATTGAACATGTGGGAGAAACAGGTAAATGTAGGTTGTGTAAAAGCAAATTGGAAACATTGTGATATACTAATGGCAGAAGGACTGTATACTGAAAGGCATAATAATGTGGCGAGACTGTTGCATTAGGGATTGTGCAAACATTATAATGCTGAAATAACTGAAAAGCACTGGAAACGTGCCACAAAGCGTTATAGAAAATGATGAAGTTTATATCACATGGGATCACCCATTACCAATGGTTCAAAAATAGATGTGAGAAAACCAGATATAGTAGTTCATGAATAGAAGACAAAAGTAGCATTGATCCTTGAAATTGCTACACCTAGTGACTACAGTGTCTTATGTACAGAGGCACAAAGTAAAAAAATACCAGGATTTGGAAGTGAAAATCAGGACAATGTGGAAGAAGGAAACCTAGACAGTTCAAATAATAGTAGTAGAAGCAATGGGTCTTATAAGAAAGAATTTACAATTATACTTGGATATGTTACCAGTACACGTAACTCCATATGAATTGCTGAAGGAGTCATTACTGGGCACATTGTGGGTACCAGTACATGTAACTCCATATGAATTTCTGAAGGAGTCATTACTGGGCACATTGTAGGTGTTACAAAGAGCACTTCTGGCTAACATCAAAGATTGAAATACTACTAATTTCATAAACTTTAATACTTGTACTTAGGAAAAGGATACATTCTCGTCATGGTATTAGAAACCCAAAAGTCTTGCACAAATTAAAAAGGCAGTATACTTGAGTACTTATTGGCCACTTGAGACAGACCGCACCCCCATCTGCCGTATTTACACACGTCTTTGAAACGGTCACTGATGAGTAGCTATTTGGAAGGTATCTGGTCTCATTGCACAAATAATTTATTGCTGACTCACTGCTCATTTCACAAACATGCCATCTGTTATAGTATAGGTGTTTTGCATGTAAACAATCTCAAAAATATTTTGTACATCAAGGAACACAGCCCAACAAACACATTGACAGCTGGAGATGAAAAGAAGTGAAATGGCCAATGTCTGTCTGTCTGATACTCACCTGCATTTTATTTTTATTTAATAGTAATCCCTTCTTCTTTCTTACTACCTTAATAAAGATGCTCACTATCCACTTTGTACTTAAAACTATGCAGCTTTGTCAAATTTCCCACCGCTTGCTAACAGTTATGATTTATTAATTGGTGATTATAGATTCACAGTGTTGCCAGTTACAGAAGAATGCAGAAGGGTTAATTTTCCAGACCACTGCTGTTTCAGCATAATAGACAAGTCAACCAGAAGGAATGTGGCACTTGCACAGTTGACATAATCTGTGGCTGTATCATCGTTTCTTTTTTTTTTTTTCAGTTTGTAACCAATACATAGCAAATCCCAGACCAATGGTGCGATGTTAAACAGTGACAACAATCCCTACTGTTGATTTAACACTTTCAAAAATGAGACTTTGAGCTGCTTAAACTGCAACTTTAATTATTTAATTTATTATACAACTGTAGGGTGGCCTCAGTGGTGCAGCCGTTAGCTTTGTTGCCTCACAGCAGGACGTTCTCTGGTTCAATTCGCAGCTGGGGTGCCTTCTGTACGTAGTCTGCATGTCCTCCCTGTGGTCATGTGGGCTTCCTCCAGGTGCTCTGGTTTCCTCCCACATCCCAAAGACATGCTGTAGGTGGATTGGACACTCTAAATTGGCCCTAGGCGTGAGTGCGTGTGTGTGTGTGTGTGCCTTCTGTGGAAGGTTGGGTGTTGGGCTGGCTACTCAACACCATAAAACTCCACTGCCAATCATGAACGGACAGATGATTCACTGTAGTGACCCCTAACTGGGAAAAGCTGAAAGAAGAAGAAGTCTACCCTGCAGTTTTAAGTGGTTCTAACTGGCTCACTGATAGAACCCATATAGTTAAAATTGGGGAATCCACCTCCAACAGCAGACATGTAACCAGTGGTGTTTCACAGGGATCATTTCTAGGACCTCTACTATTTGCAATCTGTTTCAACAAAGTACAAGCAAAAACTAAAGGTCTGTGGCTGACAACATTTGCTGATGACTGCAAACTGGGAGTGGTCATAGAATCTCCAAATCAAGTCAACATCCTACAGGAGGGTCTTACACAAACAAATGATTGGTGCCAGAGTAATGCCTTAAACTCAGTGCAAACAAATGTACTATCATACCTTTCAGTAAAAGCAATGTTCCTGCTAACTACCACATCAGTACTAACACCGTAAGTCCGCACTCAGTGGTAAGAGACCTGGGCACACAGATTGACAACAACCTTACCTTTGACCACCATGTCTCCACAGTGGTAAGAAGGGCATTACATATTGCTCATCTCATAAACAACTGCATTGCCTCCAGATAAAAAAAGTTATAATCTCCCTGTAGTCTTCTCTCATCAGGCCAATAATTGAGTAGAATGCCTCTACTGGTATGTAGCTTTTCAAGCTCCCGCAGCAATTGAAGAAGCATAAAGGTTCCTCACAAGGAAAATTCTAGATCTTCAACATCTGTTGTATGTGGATCATTTGAAAGTACTGTCACTTTATTCTGTTTCATACAGACTACTCAGAGGCAATCGCTGCCTTTCATGCAAGATAATCTCTCACACTGTTTTACTGGAAATCCTGCGAATTCATAAGTCAAATGGTACACTGGTTACTCGCACTAAAGACCTTAACCTGGTATGTGACATAAATAGAACCTGCTGCAGAGGACAGATTTGTCTCTTAGAGGTTACAACACCTTTGGAACAGACTCCCACTTCATGTCAAATAGAGCACCTCATTGGCTGTCTTTAAAACAATCTGGATGATTGGACGGGTAACCTTAAATACACCTCAGGGGTTCCACCTGTGTCCCTCTTGGACAGGGGCAGTAGGTGCTGATCGTGGAAATAAGCGTAGAACTTGGCTACACTTGCCACCTTGAAACTTGCTACAGATCCCCCACCATGCCCCAGGATTTCCACTCCTCATTTCTTGATACACTGGAAAATATTAGGTTATAACCCAACACCCTCATAATGGTCAATTTCAACTACCCCACCATTAACTGGGAAAACTACTCATGTACCAATTCTTTTGCTCAATGTTTTCTGGAATTCATAAATTCCAATGCCTTGGATCAACTTATTCACACCCCACCCAGGGGCAGCAATATCCTAGACCTGGGCATTACCAACATGGGCAACCAGTGTTCCACAGCAGAGTTCAATTCCTCGTTGGTCAGATCCGACCACAAGCTAATCAGCCTAGACATCCACATCCCATCCCCACCCCCCATTAGGGAAACCATCATAAAAAAATTCTCCAAAGCCAACTTCACACTTCTTAAGACAGAAGTGTAAAACTTCACGACACCCATGCAGACGGACAATAGAAGTTCTACTGCTGAATCCTACACAAATGCACTTTATAAGCACTTACACGAGTGTATGGATCATGCTATCCCTAACAGAACCAAGATGCTATCCTCCAAAAAAAGGAAGCCAATCTGGTGGTCCCCTGCCATAAACAAACTTTACAACAGAAGAAAGAAACTGTTGCAAAAAAGAGTAAAATTTCATGACTGGAAGAACTCCCTGGTCAGCCTCAGTAAGAAGCTGAGATCCCTTTTAAAATCCTCCAAAGCTAGTTATGAAAACAAAATCGCCACTGATTCTAAAGACAACCAGAAAGCATTCTATAGCTATGTCAAGAATCTCAATGGCAACACTCAGATCTGCTCTGAGTTACAGCACAATGGCTACAACACTACAGAATGAACTGGCACCCCACCTAAGCACTATGTTCAATCATAGCCTCACCTCAGGCTTTGTGCTCACTGAATGGCGCACAGCGACGGTTATCCCACTCCACAAAGGCGGAGCCACCACAGACCCTGGGAACTACTGCCCCATTAGCCTAATGAGCCTGGTCTGCAAGGCCATGGAACGTATCATCATGGAACTTATAAACAAAGACATTGGTAATCTCCAAACTTTGGACCCCACCCAGTTTGTGTTTGTAAAAGGCAGATCATGTCTCCTAAACCTGACTGACTTCTTTGAAGCAGTCATCAAAGCCATAGACGAGGGTAAGGTGGTTCACACAGCCTATCTAGATCTCACCAAGGCTTTTGATACCATCCCCCACTCTGGAATTATAGATAAACTCACTAAACTAGGTATAAATCCCTATGTCACAAGATTGGTTGCCAACTGGCTCACTGACAGAACCCACACTGTGAAAGTAGCAGACTCCAAATCCAACTTCAGACCAGTGACAAGTGGAGTACCACAGGGTTCAGTCCTGGGTCCTCTCCTGTTTGGTATCTACTTTTTTAAAGTACAGGCTAACACAGAAGGTCTTTGGCTAATGAAGTTCTCAGATGACTGCAAACTAGGAGCCATAACTGACACTCCTAATGATGTGGACATCCTACAAAAGGGCCTCACTGAGACAGATGCCTGGTGTCAAAGCCATGGCCTCAAGCTCAATGCCAAAAAGTGCATTGTCATCCTCTTTGATAAAAACTCTGTACCCATGAGCTACCACATAGGTGGTAGTCTACTTAACACTGAACGTGTGATAAGAGACCTTGGGACACAGGTGGACAGCAGTCTCTCCTTTGATAATCACATAGCCACAGTAGTCAGGAAATCCTTCTATGTGCACACCTCATCACAAAAGGTTTCTCATCCAGGAAAAAAGAGGTCATTGTTCCCCTCTACACGTCACTCATTAGACCCATTATAGAGTACAACGCCCCTTTTGGTATGTACCTCACAAGACATCTACAACAACTGGAAAGGCAGCAGAAATACCTCATAAAGAGGATTACCAGCCTCAAACATATGCCCTATGCAGATCGTCTCAAAAAACTCAAGCTTTACTCCATCGCATATCACCTACTCAGAGGCGATCTCTGCCTAACATACAAAGGTATGTCAACTCAGAGCTGTTGGACATGCTCCACTTAAAGAAATTACAATCCTTCTGAGCTACACGCTCTCTGGACCTAAACCTTGTCACCACAACAAACAGAACATGCTGGAGGGATAGATTCCTGTTCCAGAGACTTCCCATACTCTGGAACAAACTACATATCTATATCAAACAAAGCTCCTCATTAGCACTTTTCAAGACGAATCTCGATGATTGGATGGGAAATAGGAAATTCACCCCAGGGATCACCACAGTGGCTCGGCTCGACGGGGGCACAGGAAAATAATTTTCTTGGGTGGCGAAAGCTATGTACCTTTTTGGCTAGGCTTGTATAGACCCTAGCGCTGATAGCCTAGTACCTACCTATGAATCTATGAACTTGTAAGCGCACTAGGGCCATTAGCCTAGTATCTTCCTATGATCCTATAACACACACACACACACACACACACACACACACACACACACACACACACACACACACACACACACACACACACACACACGTTATATTTAACATTTGTTTACCAGGAAAGTCTGACTAGGACAGAGCCTATTTTCACTGGAGGCCCAGGGAGAAACACTGCAGGTGCATGTTTTTGTGATGTGGGAGGAAACTGGAACACCCAGATGAAACCCACACAAATGCAGAGAGGAAATGCAAACTCCACACAGAAGGCAGCCCAGCCAAAAATTGAACCAGAGAACTTCTAGCTGTGAAGTAACACTGCTAACTACTACACCAGTGCACCGTATGCACACACACACACACACACACACACACACACACACACACACACACACACACACACACACACACACACACACACACACACACACACACACATAGAGATATAGATATAAATATATAGATATGTTTTAGGAGGGTCTCCTGGTTGACTTGATTATTTATTTTAGATTTTTCTTTATTTTTTATTTATTGTTTTATTTTTTTTACTAGTTGATACTAGATTTTATCCTGTCTGTATTTTGGGTTACAATATTTAGTGTCATATGATACATGTTTGCTTGGTCTGTGTGATTGTACCTCTATGACCTGTGACTGGTAAGAAATTGATTTGAAGAATGCAGCATATATTTAGTAGCAAGGCTTCAAGATTTAGGAGAGGGTTGGTGGTATTCAATATCTTCAGAGACCCAGCTGTGAATGTTCTCCCTTTGAGGAACCATGCATCTATGCTACAAATAGCCATGATGGGATTGCAGGCTGTAATGATGTGCTAATGGGTTGCACTTGTATTGTACAGAAACCTATTCACACAAATTCAAAGTTCAGCACTTAGGATTGCTGTTTACCATTTAATGGGTTTGCTGTTGCACACCAGTGGCCCCCTGATGAGACAACTTTGGGTGCAAAGATATTTTGTGCTTAATATTTAAATTACTGCTGGCTTGTTTTCATGTCATTTAATTAGCAGCTTAAATGATCAGTTGTTTAAAATGTCTTCATTGATTGAATGCATTTATTTATTTATTTTACTTTATTTACATGGTAATGCATTCATCACAAAGTACTAATTTTAGGCATTGCCTGGGAACATAATTTGGAGAATAACGATTAATTTTCTTCTTTTTTTCTGGGGGGGGTGGGGTGTTGGTGGCTATGTTTTATTTTTTAGGAACTGATAATTTTTAGTTTCTACTGAATTCAGCTCAGTTGGGGACTCACAGTCACAACAAAACATTACAGGAGAGGCTAGTACATTTATTATTATTATGTACAATGTATTTTTGCTGGTGACAGTAGGCTTATGAATAAGACTTGATAGGCTTTATAGAAGGTGGGCATAGGAGCACTGCTCCTGGTTTGCAAGTGTAAGAGATGATGACTGTGGATGGTCATGTTGTATGTAGACTTTGTGAAGGTCATCTGGAGATGAAATTAACTGCAGAGAGTAGATTTCACATAACCTGGTTATGCCATACAACTGGACATACAGTTGTGTATATTTTTATATATGGGGCTAATTTAAAGTTTTGTTACAGCATTTTATGATTTAAGTAGTTTCTTTTATTTATCACAGGTTACCAGTTTTAATACAGTTTCATGTGAGCATTTATTTCAGGTTACCAGTTTTACTACACTTTCATGTGAGCATTTATTTCAGTGTATACTTGCTACGTTCTCCCAGTGTATCATATTTTCTTTAGTTGTTGTCTATTTTATGGTTAGCTATTTCAGTATGACTGTGTGTGTGTGTGTGTGTGTGTGTGTGTGTGTGTGTGTGTGTGTGTGTGTGTGTGTGTGTGTGTGTGTGTGTGTGTGTGTATGATGCTTGTGTGACTACATCTGTCTGTGTGCTCAGTGTGTATGTACACTTGTCCACGTACATATGTGTGACTGTGTGTATTATATGTAAAACAGACAGACATTTATATAATACATTTGCAAAAACACATACACACATGCATTTGGATGTTTAAAAGAGTCTTCTTGTGAGGCAGCTGGCTATCCACCAGGTGACATAAAGGTTTACACCTAACTTCTTCAGTTTGTCAATAGTGCTTGAGTTGGGTATTGTGTCAAATGCCTTGGCCAGGTGAAGATAGGCAATGTGAACCATTTTACCCTCATCCATTGCTTTGGTGACCTTCTCAAAGAAGTTCACCAGGTTGAGTAGGTGAGAGCTGCCCTTAACGAAACCCATCTGGGTTGGATCCAATGTCTGGAGGTTTCCTATGCCATTTTTGATCATTTATATGATAATTCTTTCCAAGGATTTCCATATGAGACTAGTGAGATTTATGGGGCAGTAGTTTCCAGGGTCTGTAGATGGCCCACCAATGGGCAGATGGATGGCTGTTGCTGTTCACCATTCATTAGGCACAAAGCCTGTTTGGAGGCTACAGTTTAAATAGTATTCCAGAGAGCCTGATAGGTCATGTTTCATGCTAGTTAGAAGGCATCCTGGGCCCATCAATGCAGTGTTCTTGGCTTTACAGAGTTCATTGACGACCTGTTCCCTAGTGATAGCAAAGGGGGTTGTAGGATCATAGAAGATTACTAGGCTATTGACCCGGAAGCCATTTTAAGCCTAGCCGTTTCAACCCCATGTAATACTGTAGAGGTACAAGTCATTACCCAAGATTGTATTTAGTGATGACTGCCCATGTCCAGGACGATTGTGGATGCTGTCCCTGGTAAGAATTTACGATGCCCCATCCACTCATTCAGGTTCCTCTTAAAAAAGTATTATAGAGGTGCTCTGTTTCACATGAATTGGTCTTCTTTCTTCTTCTTCTTCTGGCTTTTCCTGGTTAGGGGTTGCCACAGTGGAACACCTGTCCGCTTATGATTGGCAGTGGAGTTTTACAGTGTCGAGTTGCCAGCCCGGCGCCCAACCTTCCACAGAAGGCACACACATGCACACACTCACAACTAGGGCCAATTTAGAGTGTCCAATCCACCTACAGCATGTCTTTGGAATGTGGGAGGAAATCGGAGCACCCAGAGGAAACCCACACAACCACAGGGAGGACATGCAGATTCCGCACAGAAGGCACCCCAGCCAAGGATTGAACTGGAGTACTTCTTGCTGTGAGGTGGCAATGCTAACCGCTGCACCACTGCGGCTGCCCATTTCACATGCATTGGAAGCCTGTACCAAAAACGTGGCAGTCACTGGGAGATAAATCTGCCCCTCCAGCATGTCCTATTTAAGTCACAGGCCATATTTAAGTTCCTGAAATGGGTAGCCCTAGACCCATTTGATTTATGGATATGTCATAGGTTCATAGGTGTGTACTAGGCTAATAGCCCTGGAGCCTTTACAAGCCTAGCCCATAGAAGTGCCCTGGCATCATGCCACCCAACGGTAGCTGCCGGTGCCTCTATCAAGTAGACCCAGTGGAGTGATCCCTGAGGTGAACTTTCTATTTCCCATCCACTCATCAAGATTTCTCTTGAAGAGGGCCAGTGAGGTGCTCTGCTTGACACGTATGGGAAGTCTATTCCATAGCATGGGCAGTCTCTGGGTTATGAACCTGTCTCTCCAGCATGTTCTGCTGATTGCGGTAATGAGGTTGAGGTCACTGAAGCATGTAGTGCAGACGGAGTGGGATTTCGTTACATGTAGCATTCCTAACAGAGCTGGGTCATACATGGCAGTCAAGCAGAGATCACCTCTTAGTAGACAATATGAGACAGTGAATAGCTGGACTTTTTTGAGTCTGTCAGTATATGACATGTGTTTAAGGCCTATGATCCTCTTCATGAGGTACTTTTGTGGCCTTTCCAGCTGTTGCATGTGTCTAATGAGGTAAATGCCAAATGGGGCATTATACTCGATGACTGGCCACATAAGGGAAGAGGAGAGAGAGATGATGACCTCTTTCTCCCTGGATGCAAAACCCCTGGTAATGAGATGTGCCACATAGAAGGACTTTCTGACCACAGTGGCAATGTGGTGGTGGAAGGAGAGTTCGCTGTCAGCCTGTGTCCCCAGATCTCTTATAACCCTTCACTGTTCAGTGGGCTCCCATCAATGTGGTAATTAGTGGGAACTGAGTTTTTTCCAGAGAGGATGAGGACGCATTTTTTTGGCATTAAGCTGAAGGCCATGGTTTTAACATGAGTCATTGGTCTCAGTGAGGCCTTTCTGTAGGATGTCTACATCACATGGGGAGTTAATAATGACACCTAGCTTGCAGTTGTCTGCGAACATGGTCAGCCAGAGTCCCTCTGTGTTGGCATGGACTTCTGAGAAATAGATGCCAAACAGGAGAGGACCCAGGACCAATCCCTGTGGGACTCCACTCGTGACTGGTCGGCAGTCTGACTTGGAGTCTGCTACTTTCACACCGTGGGTTCAATCTGTGAGCTAATTTGCAACCCATCTAGTGATATAGCGGTTAATGCCTAATTTGGTGAGTTTATCAATAATTCCTGAGTAGGGAATGGTATCAAAGGCCTTGGCCAAATCGAGGCAGGTTGTGTGAACTGCCTTGTCCTCATCCACAGCACTGGTGACTGACTCAAAGAAGTCAACCAGGTTGAGCAGGCATGATCTACCTTTCACAAAACCAAATTGCGTGGGATCTAGAGTTTGGAGATTCCCTATATCCTTGTTAATTAGGTTCATGATGATGTTCTCCATAGCCTTAGATATCAGACTTGTCAGGCTAATGAGGCAATAATTCCCAGGGTCTGTAGTTACTCCCCCTTTATGTAGAGGGATGACTGTAGCAGCGAGCCATTTGGTAGAGACAAAGCCTGAGGTGAGGCTGTGACTGAACAGGGCACACAGATGTGGTGCCAGTTCACTTTGTAGTTCATGTAGAACACATCCAGGGATATTGTCGGGTCCCATGGAAGCTGTATTCTTGGCCTTGGACAATGCAGCTTTAACATGTGCTGTAGTAATGCTGAGTGCCTAGCATTCCTCCGGTATTGTGATTGGTCCTTTATGGGGGGAGAGAGGGATAAAATTGGCACTGAATCTATTGGCCAGTATGTTGGCAATATCTGTTGGCTCAGTATAGGAGGTACCATTGTGCAGTAACTCAGAGCAAACCTGGGTATTGCTGTGGAGATTTTTGATATAACTATAGAAGGCTTTGTGGTTGTTTTTAGTGTCTGCTGCAATTCTGCCTTCATAGATGGCTTTAGAGATTTTGATGAAGGATCTCAACTTTTTGTTGAGGCTAATAAGGGAGTGTTTCCAGTCTTGGGACTTCACCTTTTTCTGCAACAGTTCCTTCCTTCTGTTGTAGAGTTTATTAATGGCAGGGAACCATCAGATTGGTTTCCTTTTTTGGAGGAGAGTGTCTTGGTTCTGCTGGGTATTGCTAGCTCCATGCATTTATGCACGTGTTCGTACAGTGTATTAGTGTATGATTCGGCAGTCATGCATTTATTTTCCATTGACATGGGTGCCGTGAAGTTAGCCAACTCTGTTTTTAGGAGCCTAAAGTCAGCTTTGGAGAAGTTTTTCATGGTGGTTACCTTTGCAGGGGTGTGGGTGAGATGTGGATTTCCAAGGTGATTAGTTTGTGGTCGGATCTAACCAGGGAGGAATTGACTATTAGTGTAGAGCAACGGTTGCCCATGTTAGTAATAACCAGGTCAAGGATGTTGCTTCCTCTGGTGGGGGTAAGAATGAGCTGGTCCAGGGCATTGGAATTGATGAATTCCATGAAGTGTTGGGCCAGTGTATTGGTGCACGAGTAGTTTTCCCAGTTGATGTAGGGGTAGTTGAAGTCACCTAGTATGACTGTGTTGGGTTGGATCCTAATAGTTTTCAGGGTGCTTAGGAACATGGAGTGAGAGTCTTGGGGCATGGTTGGGGACCTATAGCAGGATACGAACTGAATCCCCACCTTACGCAATGTTAGTTGTACCTTATGTATCTCAGATGCGTTATGCTAGGCTACTAGTCGGGAGGTGTGTATATTCCTTATGAATATGGAAACACCACTGCCTTTGGAGATGTGGTCCATGTTCTGGGGCCGAAAGGTGTGGAATGAGTTATAACCTGGTAGCGCAGGGGTGCTTTCTGCTGCTTTAAACCAGGTCTCCGTTACAGCACAAATGTCGATATTCTCCATTTTTAGGAGTGCTTCAAACAAATGCATCTTGAGATTTAGACTTCTAGCATTGAGCAGCATGACCCTCAGACTGTATTTATTTATAGCCATTACGGTGGTAATTTGGTCTTTGGAACACCGCTTAAAAAAGGCCCTATAGGGTGGCAAGAGCCTTAGCCAGTATCCGGAAACCCAGAGTTGACAGATGCAGGCCATCTCTGGCAAAGCATTGAGGTCTGTCAATCATGTCATCCCAAGCAGACAGATACTGGATCCCCTTAGAATGACACCAGAAACTTAGCCAATTGTTGAAGTCAATCATTTTCTGATTGTACTGCAGTATCATTCTGGGCAATGTTAGGATGCTGCTCAGGGCTAGGGTCATACCGGCCTGGGCCACATAATCCTAGAGCTCCTCCATGTCTCTTTTCATGTAGTCCAGGGAGGTGCATCTCAGGTCATTCACACCCACATGAATAGTGACAGAGGCATACTTGTACTTGTTGTGGAGTGACCTGAGTGCGTGTGGTATGTGTCTGATTCAGGCACCTGATAGACAGCTGACTGTTACCTTCTCCTTATTCACCCTAGTGAGTGGGACATCAGTGTGCCTTACTATTGAGTCACCTATGGTTAGTGTATTGGGCAAGCTGTTTTGCATTAGGGGCTTAGGTTGAGGGGCACACTGTGTAGGTGAGCTATGTGTCTTGTGCTTTGTGCTGTGTTGTGGTGGTCGAGTGCATTTCTGCCTTGGCGGTATCTGCTGTTTGGGTAGATTTCTATTACGAGCCTCAGCACAGGTGGGTGTGTGGTTTGTGTTTTTATGTGAGGGCTGTGATGGTGGGTGTTCTGGAGAGCTATGTGTTGCATGTGGTGTGGTGCAGGTGTTGACCTTCTCCCCTTGACCAGCTATTCCAGTCTTGGCTTGAGAGCGTATGGCTTCTAATTTGGATATATAGGTGCATATCTCACAAGTCTGAGTGTTGGGAGGTAAGAGGAGAGGGTTGTCTGTGTACATGAGGCAGTTGCTACACTGCCTCAGAATGCCCAAGTTCACCAGGTTAATAGGAGAAAGCACAGGGAACTGACCTTTAGACATGCCAGGAGGGATGGTCATTATTACTAAGTACTGGAGCTGTTTCCTTATATATTCCTTTTACAGGAAAAAATTCACTCAAGGTTTCTGAGTCTGTACAGAGCACTGCCAAACATTTGAGGGGAATCTAATATGCAGACCCTGAAAATGTAAGGATGAAGTATTTAGTCAGATATTCTGAAGTTAGGAAGAACTCAAGCAGTACTTACTGAAAAATAAAGAATTAGCTTGTCATGAATGATGAAAAGAGGGGAGTCGCATGAATGGCTACTGCCTGGCTACTACTAATGCTGGTCTCAGCACAGCTTCACTCTGTTGGGATCCAGTACTCCTTTGCTTCTTCTCTCACCAGAAGCAAAATGTTAGCACCAATGCCAAAAAGAGAAGCAGGCCACAGCCTGTTTGATGATCTACAGTCTTGTCCCAGATGATGCAAGGGTCTGCAGGCTTGTAGCCTTTTTCTGGTAGATGCCTCGAATAACAACCAAGGCCAATCAGGTACATTAAGCATAGACACTCAGTCTCCAACCAGAAAGAGTCATGAATGAATGCACTCTGCTCCTACTCTCACCAGGATCAGAATATAAGCATAGATTCCAAGCTGTCACCTATAAAGCAGTTATTAAGCTTTCTGGTGATCAGCATTCTTCAGGAAATAATGTAACTGCACTCCTTCTCTCACCAGGAGAAAACAGAAGCACTAATCCCAAGATAACTACTGAGAGGCAGAATGCGGGCTCTCCAATAACTGGTGGTCTTGCAATAGATGCTTAAAGATAAGATGAAAAAAAATGGTTTATCTTAAACAGTGCAGTGTGCACTAGAGGAGTTAGGTGTGAAAGTAGGTAACTTAAGTTTTACCTGTGTAAAAAGTTACATTTTAGTGGACTGTCAATATTTTTAAAACAGCAAGATAGATTGAAAGGGAGTGGTCACTTTTGTATTCTGGTACTATGGAATGCAGTAGGATGGCCAATAAATTTAAATAGTTGAAGGGGAGTGATTTCACAAAATGATAATGCTGTGCTTACTCAAACCAGCCAGTAAAAGCAGAGAGGAAATGAGATATATGGTCAAATTAACATAAGGAGAAGGCAACTAGAAAGACAGTGTATGGGTCTTAGGTTGTTCTGTAGGCCAGGCATAAGTCTCCCCTACAAAGTCTATACAATACGAAGTATAGCAACAGGGATTTCAGTCAGTCGATTTAAGACACATGCTGGAGGCCCTTGATTTTCATTGTTAGAAACCACTGAGGTCTCTCTAATTTCTCTAGGTGCTTAGTACTGTACATACGAAATGGGGTGTTATACTCAATTATGGGCCAGATAAGTGCTGAGTATGGGGGGGTTATAACTTCTTTTGCTCTCGAAGCGATGCTTTCACTAGTCAATTGAGTTGCATGGAAAGCCTTCCTTACAATGGCAGACACATGATGGTTGAAGTTAATGTCGCAGTCAACCTGTGATCCCAGGTCCCTAACCAATTCATAGGTACTTAGGGTATTGTTATTGATGTGACAGTGTTAAGTGACATTGTTTGTGCCGAAGGGAATGATGACGCATTTCTTCACATTTCAGTTTGAAACCATGATTAATACACCAGTCCCTGGTCCTGGAGTATACTGACATCATTTGGGAATTTAATGATTGCACCTAATTTGCAGTCATCTGCAGACTTGGTCAGCCACAACCATTTAGTTTTGACCTGAACTTCTGAGAAGTATATACCAAACAGTAGGGGGCCCAGCACTGACCCTTGTAGCACCCCACTTGTAACAGCTTTGCTGGTTGATATGGAGTCACCCACTTTGATATTGTGTGTCTGGTTTATGAGCCAGTTGGCAACCCATCTTACAATGAAGAGGTTTACATTCAGTTTGCTACGTTTATCGTAAATGACTGAATGTCGGATTATGACAAAAGCCTTTTCCAAGTCGAGGTATGCTGTGCGCACAATTTTCATCAATGGCCTCGGTCACACTTTTCAAAGAAATACATCAGATTTAACAGACAGGATCTGCCCTTCACAAAGCTAAATTGAGTAGAATCCTGGGTTTGAAGGTCAGCGATGTCTTTATGAAGTCCATAATGATACATTCCATGGCCTTACAGATGAGGCTGGTCAGACATATGGGTCTGCAATTCCCCGCATCTGTTGCTAGGTCACCTTTATGGAGGGGAATAACTGTAGCTGTTCTCCATTCTGCAGGAACAAAGCCTGTGGTTAGGCTATGATTGAAAAATGTACTTAGTGGTGACGCTAGGTCATGTTTTAGCCTGTTTGGAAGATGTCATCTGGTCCCATAGAGACGTGTTCTTTGCCTTGGACAGGGCTTTGAGGACCTGCTTTTTAGATATGTAAGGTATGGGGGGTGCTGGGGGAGGGATTGTTGTAAGTTAGGAGGGGATAAGGGAGTGAAATGCTTGCCAAACCTATCCGTTAACAGGTTTGCTATCTCTGTGAGGTCAGTGTGTGTGATTCCATTGGCCACCAGTTCTACACATGCTGTGGTCCCACCCTTTGGGTTACGTACATAGCTGTAAAAGGCCTTATGGTTATCCTTGCCAGTACTTGCTAGGTTTCTCTCAAAGGAGCTCTTATTTGCCTGGTGAGGCTGAGGAAAGTGCTTTTCCATTATTAGGGTCTTGTCTTTGTTTTTTTGTACAGCAACTTTTTGCATTTAATGTAGAGTTTGATGCTAGAAGTCCACCATGGCAGCTTGATTTTACTTGGGGCTCTGGCTTTGATTCTATCTGATACAGCCAAGTTTATACACTTATGCAAGCGACTGTACAGGGCTTTAGTGTAAGCTTAGGCGTAGTTACCACTTTCAGCTTGGGGTGGGGCTTGGGATGCATTTATACCTTCAGCTATGAGGGTATAATTTGCCTTGGTGAAGTTTTTTAGCCTGTTTTCACCCTTTGTGAGTTCTGATGTTAGTGTCAGTTTGAAGGTGACTGATTTGTGGTCAGTTTTAACTGATGACGGTCCAATAGTTGCAGCAGTGCACCTGTTTGACATGTTGTTGAGGACCAGATCTAGAATGTTTGTTCCTCTTGTCAGGGTATGGACAATTTGCTCCAGGGCATTTAAATTCAGAAAGTCAAGGAACTTTTGTGCTAGCGAGTTTGGGCTACAGTAGGTATCCCAGTTGATGGTGGGATAATTTAAATCCCCCATAACTAGTGTGTTCAGTAAAATTTGGATTGTCTTCAGTTTGGTTAAGTCGGCTTTGTGGATGTCATGACACATGGAGGGGGATCTATAACTGGCTAGGACTTGAATGGGGGTCTAACCCACTGTAACCTGGACCTGGAGTAACTCCATGGAGTTGTCCAATCTATCTAGATGTGAGGTGAATATATCTATACAGATTGAAACACTGCCTCCTTTGATTTTCACAAATTCATTTTGCAGTCTAAATGTGTGGAAGGTATTGTAGCCTTGCAGGGATGGAGTACTCCCTGAGGCCTTAAACCAGGTTTCTGTGACTGCACAGACATCTACATCTTCTAGTGATAGAAGTTCTTCCAGGGAGTGCAGTTTTTGGTTGACGCTCCTAGCCTTTAGCAGCATGACCCTTATTTTGTTCTGATTAGTTAATTTCACGTCTGTAATATTATTTTCAAGACCTTGCCTATAAAAGGCACTATGGGGCAGGCAAGTGCCTTTGCCAGCAGCCGAAAGCCTAGGGGCGCCAGATGCAAACCGTCTCTGGCAAAGCAGTGAGGTTTGTCAACCATGGCTTCCCAGGCAGACAGGAAATGGATCCCCTTGGAATGACACCAAAAACTAATCCAATTATTGAAATCAATCATTTTTTTATACTGTGGCATCATTCTAGGTGAATATAGTATGCTGCTCATACCTCTGAGCTGTTCAGATTTTCACAGAAAGTCCAGATTTTTTTACTCATATTTTTGGTCTGTTCCTCATAACGTTTGTGGTTTTCAGGAAAATCACTGGAATGATCTGAGGATTGAAGTCACTGAATAACGGCATACATTTTAGCTGCAGACTTCAAATCCTTCAGAAAATGTATGTTAAAACAAACCCTGTTACTCTAGCAACTTTCTAACAGCAATATTTAAAATATGTCCCTATTTTTGAACCTTTGTCCCCCTATTTTGTTGGGCTTTGTCCATATTTCTTGCACTAAGAGATCGAGAGAGACGATGCTGCTCAAGGCCAAGGACATACCTGCCTGCGACACATACTCAGAGAGCTCGACCATGTCTCTTTTCATATAGTCCAGTGAGGTACATCTCAGGTCATTCACACCAACATGAACTATGACAGTCATAACAGTAGTTTTTGCTGAGAGACCTTAGTGCATGCGTTATATGGTGAATCCTGGCACCGGACTGGCAGCTGACCATGACTTTCTACTTGTCGAACCTGGTGAGTAGGTCATCCGTGTGTCTCACTACTGAGTCTCCAATCAGAAGAAAACTAGGTTTTTACTGCATGCTAACAAGGCTCTTTGAAAACCTTGTCCCTGGGTGAACGTTTGACTTACACAGTACTCAAATGTAAACAAACTTCTCTAGCAAAAGATCTGAGATAATGCCCCTTTAAACCATCTTTGTTGGTCTCATTAATTACCTCTCTATCACCCATTCAAGCGGACATTTCAATGGGTGCACAACACTGGAGCACTTGGTCCTTACTGAGTGTTGCCCTGACCTACTTGCTTCCTCTTCAGAGTATCATCACATTTCCTTAACAATATCTTGTGCATCCATAGCATGTATTCCTTGTCACTTCTGATCTCCAGTGAGAAAAGCATTATTTCCTCTCTCTCTCTGATTATATTATTTTATCTCCAATTCATGCACCCTTCAGCAGAATATGGTAAAAGTAAAAATGTACCTCACACAAATTTCATTTTAATATAACTAAAGTACACACAATACTGAATTGTAGCCAAATGGTGATCCATTGTGACTACGATAAGATGGAGTCTCCATTACTGTGTAACTGTCTTGCTATTTATGCATTTGGTCTTTTATAACCAGGATGGTGGACCGATCCTAAGTTCATTAGTTATATGCGTAATGCAAGTGATTTCCTTTATTTCCTAAAATATTCAGTGGCCACACCCACCCCATAAAAAAAATTGTGTCACTGCCTGAACTGTAGATTCTTTTACCGTGCCAGGTTCCATGGAGTCAGGTTTGCAAAATACTGTTTTGATGTAATTTAACAAATGTGGAGATAAGTAGAATGTCAGGAAATTACAGAAACAGGATGTCACAAGACAGCAGTTCCTCAGAAAGAAATGGGTATACAAAAGTAAGATAACATAATGTCTTGTAGACATAATTAGGGTTAAATCAAAAGTAACTAGTAATAAAACACATTGAAATACTCAAGTAGTTTCTGAAACTTGCTTCGAAAACTTAGATTGAAAGTGTTTAACTAAATCAACCTTTCTACTGCTTGCAAACTAAATAAATAAATAAATCTTACTGCAGGCAGAGAGGAAGTAATTTAGACTGCAAGTCCCTTCCTTTCAATTCTGAGCTGTCAATTGCAGTGACAGTTTTAACACCTCTGCAGTAGTGTGCATAGGCACCGGAAGCTGTTAAAGACTGGGGGGGGGGGGGGCAGAGGGTAAGAGGGACACTTAGTGATCTAAAAAGGGCAATTTTTATAACCGTTTACTACCACAACATAGGTTCACTTGGAGGACGTTTTAAGCTTAGCCTTTGGTGCTTGAATTAACATTTTCTGATTGGTCTTACCTTTCCCATGGCTGATAATTTTATATTAGCCCTAGTGAGAATAACTGTAATCACTCCATAGATAATTTGAAGAGATCCATATAAGAGATGCAGCATTTAGGAACTGCCTTTTATCCATTAGTGGCATGAGGGGCAGTCCTAGAGTACATTTTCTATTACCCGTCCTTAGATCCAAGTTGCATATGAATATGGACGGATGAGCTTTGTTTTATTTTTATGTGTAGTCTGTTCTGGAACAGTGGTAGTCTCTGTGATATATATCCATCTCTCCACAACATACAATTTAGATACCTGGACTGAGTATTTCTGATGCCGTTTGACTTGCTGATGTTCAGTAGGCCCATCTGTATTAGGTCGGAGATGCCTTGTATGCCAGCAAGGGAGCCCGCAGGATTTTTTGCAGGGGGGTGCAAACACAAGCCCCGCCCATGCAGCCCCACCCCCTCTGATGTCCCCGCCCACTCAGCCCCACCCACACAGCCATTCCAGTGTCCCATTACTTGGCTATTTCTCCCCATTTGTCATAGACACTGTTCAAATCTCTCAATGTGCATACTGTTTTATGCTTTACTTCTACAATGATTTCAGATATTTGGATTTCATTTACAACTTTTATTTCAACTTTTGTAGCACAAACACTGATAGACATTTACTAAACCTAAACAAAGCAATAGTCTTACAATGAAAACAGACTTAGCATTAAAACTTCTACCTTTGAAACCCACATTCAGTGAAACAACATTGAAACCCACATTCAAAGAAAATGCATCTGGCCAGTGGTAGAGTAAGTTTACCTTTGGGCTGTTTTCAAATCATAGGCTCCTTGCACACATTTTTAGAACCATGGAAAAGTTATTTGATTCACCTTCCTGACTGTATTAATTATACTATATAATAATTGAATTATTTCCCTTGTATAATACAGCACCACTTGTTAGAGCGTGTTTTAAATTTATAGTTCTGAACATTTTTCCTTTAAACAATGCAACAAATCATATGAACCAATAATGACAACCTGCACAATTCAGAACATTTCAACCATAAAGGGCCACTTTACTCAAACTTCTGTCATACAATCCACCAATATCAATTAATATGCAAAATCTTTGCAGAAGTAAAAGTCATCTGAATAATTCCACATTAAAGAGATCTGAAACCAGAGAAGAGGTTATTGCTAGAAAACAACTTTATATTTCAGTGTTTAATCTACAAATTCAATGCCTGCTGCCCTTGAAGAATCGAGTGCCTACGTTATATTAAAAATGGTAAGCTGGTATATTGCAATAGGGAATGGGTGGCAAGCTGAAAACCAAGTTCATAGTTATTAGGCATCTCATCCAAAGGAGGACATACTCAGGACTGTAGCACTCCACCTCCTTAAAGGGAGTAGAACCTATAGCCTTCTGTATCAAGATGCAAGTATGCTACGTGCTGCTTTAAAAATTCTATACCACAATAGTGATACCATTTGCTAAACAAAACAGTTGCACATTTTAAGTAGGCTTAGCATGAGCAGCAGTAAATTTCTCTTCCCTTGAAGCTCACAATTCCTTGAAAATGCACTTGAAAATAAAATCTACCTGCCATCTCTAACTAGGGCATTTCACTCTCTCTCTCTCACACACACACACACACCGCAACCTCTTAGTGCAAGAAATCTGGACAAAGCCTAAAATAAATAGGAACAGATTATAAACATTGCTGTCATGAACTTAGAACACTGCTAGACTCTGCACCTGCTTCTGACAAAGTACCTTCTTGATGACACACAGGACAAATATATATTTGTGCAGTTATTCAAACCCAGACTGTTTTTAAAATAAAAAAGTCACTTACTACTAATGGACAAATTACACTACCAAAGAAAAATAAGTAGTAGATCAATAACTACAAACAGGTCTAATTAAAGAGCTGAATAATATTACCTATGTACTTTCCTCACAGTGCGACTCAGTGTCTTAACTACTACAATTTGTGCCAAACCTGAAGTGCTGAGAGCAAAACAGAATAATGGAATCACTGGAGATAATTGAAAATAGTTTAGAACATTACTTTGCTAAAATATTATGAAAACAGCATGAGCTACAGAATTTCTTGGGAAGAAACTGAAATGCAAAGTAACATTAGTCAACCATTTCATTTACAGCCCCATGGGTGCTTAATGTAATGAAATAAGTACTTTGCCTGCAATTTCATAACATACACTTTTAGATACCTCCTATACCACGACGTATACTAGGTGTGCCCATCCAAAGAAATGTCCATGAAGTACAGATACATAATCTCACAAAAAATAAAATTAATGGTTTAGAATGGCACTTGCTCACTAAAGCAATTATATGAGTCAGCACTAAAAAATTAAAAGCACTACACTCTCACAAAGTCCTCTTGAGTACCTTGTTCCAATTATAAAGGAATTCCCAATACTATTCTAGCATGTCCAAAGGTCAGTTGTCAATCTTCTCTCCGGTCCAGCTGGTGAATCTGGGAATCTTGAGGCAATGTTACAACTGCCTCATGTACACAGACAACCCTCTCCTCCTCCCAATAAATTCCAACACATGTGAGAGATGCATCCATAGAGCCAAACTGGTGGCTAAGCTCTCTCAACTCAGTACTGGCATAACCAGTCAAGAGGAGAAGGAAACCACACTCAGTACAATTCCAGTCTCACATAGACCTACCACGACAGCAGACCAAACACATAAACACACAAAAACATACTCGGAGGCTCTAAATAAAAATCTGCCTAAGCAGCAGACCTCCAAAGCAGACACCCAAGCAACCGCTACCCCAAAACAAAACACGTGCAACACATATCTCACAAAGCCAGTGTGCCGAACAGTCACAGCCCTTAAGGCTAAACAGCACACCTGATACACTTGTAATAGGTGACTCTATCGTCAGGCACACTGACGTCCCGCTCACCAGGCTGAACAAGGAGAAGGTCACGGTGAGCTGCCTGTCGGGCGCTAGGATCTGCCACATAACACAAGCACTCAGGTCACTCCAAGGCAAGTACAAATATGACTCAGTCATTGTCCATGCTGGTGTGAATGACCTGAGACGTACCTCCCTGGACTACATGAAAAGAGACATACAGGAGCTCTCTGAGCATGTGGCCCAGGCCGGTATGACCCTGAACTTGAGTAGCATCTTACCCTCACCAGGAATGATGCCACAATATGAAGACAAGATGATCAATTTCAACAACTGGCTTAAGTATTGGTGTCATTCAAAGGGGATCCAATGCCTGTCAGCCTGGGATGACATGCTCGACAAGCCACGATGCTTCGCTAGGGATGGCTTGCACCTGTCACCCCTGGGCTTTCAGATATTGGCAAAGGCTCTTTCTACCCCCATAGTGCCTTTTTTAGGCAAGACTCGAAAGACAAACCCACCTCCATAGGTATCACAAGGGATAAGAAACTAAGAGTAATGCTACTTAACGCCAGAAGTCTAAACCTCAAGATGCACAAACTCTCCTTAGCATGGAGAACATCAATATAGTAAGAGAAACCTGGTTCAAGGCTCGAGCACCCCAGCACTACCAGGTTATACCTCATACCATGCTTTTCGGCCCCAAAACTTGGACTGACCCACAAAAGGAGGGGGAGTATCAATATTCTTCAAAGATACCCACACCTCCAGGTTGGTGGCACAGCACGAAGCATCAGAGGCTATCCATGTGCAACTAACAGTGGGTAAAACTGCCTTCCAGTTTATAGCCTGCTACAGACCACCCTCCCTAACCCAGGAACCCCACTCAGCCTTCCTGAGAACACTGGAAAATATGAAGGTCTCTCCAAACACCATTATATTGGGCGACTTCAACTACCCAAACATAGACTGGGAGCATTACTCTAGCTCCAACACCCTAGCCCAAAGGTTCCCAGAATTTATAAACTCAAATGCTATGGAACAACTTGTTACCACTCCCACAAGAGGGGAAAACATACTGGACCTGATCATCACCAACATGGGGACTCTATGCTCCAGACCAGAAGTGTATCCCTCACTGGTAAGATAAGACCATAAACTAATCTCACTGGATATTTACATCCCGACACCACCCCCTGCTCAGAAAACCACAGTGAAAAACTTCTCTAATGCAAATTTCACACTCCTCAAAACCGAGGTGGAATCCTTCAGCCCCGGGCCTGTGGAAAATCCCAGACTGCAGAATCCTTTATAAACGCATTCTATGAACACCTTCAGGAATGCATGGATCATGCGATCCCAAATAAAACCAAGACCCAATCCTCCAAAGGCAGACGTCCTGTCTGGTGGACCCCAGCCATAAACAAACTATACAATAGAAGGAGGAAGCTACTAAATGATAGAGCACATTTCCAAAAAGGGAAGGCATCTCTGATCAGTATTAGCAAAAAACTACGGGCACTCATAAAATCGTCTAAGGCCAGCTTCGAGAAAAATTGCACAGGACACTAAGGATAATCACAAGGCTTTCTTTAGTTATGTTAGGAACCTGGGTGGTAATTCCCAGATATGCTCAGAATTAGTCCAAAATGACAAAAAATACACCGAACCCACAGACATTGCCAACATCCTAGCTGACAGGTTCAGCAAACTTCTCCCCACCAAAAGGGCAAATATCTATCCCAGCAGAGTGCTGCCCCTGACATCTCAGATGCTCTGGTAAGAGCCCACCAAAGCAAAAACACAGCATCAATGGGACCAGACGGTGTCCCGGCTGCATCCTACATGAACTCCAAGAAGAGTTAAACCCAAACATAAAACTACTGCTCAATCTCAGCCTTACTACAGGATATGTACCCAAAGAGTGGCGACAGCAACTGTGGTCCCTCTCCACAAAGGTGGTGCCTCAACGGATCCTGGAAACTATCACCCCATAAGCCTGACTAGCTTGGTCTGCAAAGCTATGGAAAGGATCATCATGGACCTCATAAATAAAGATATTGGGGACCTACAGACACTGGATCCTACCCAGTTCGGCTTTGTTAAGGGCAGATCCTGCCTCTTAAACCTGGCTGATTTCTTTGAAACAGTCACCAAGGCCATTAACTAGGGGAAGGTGGTCCACACAGCCTACCTGGACCTCGCAAAAGCCTTTGATACAATACCCCACTCGGGCATTATAGATAAGCTCACCCGCTTAAATATAAACCCCTATGTCACTAGATGGGTTTCAAACTGGCTCAAGGACAGAACCCACATGGTTAGAATTGCTGAAGCTATGTCAGACTCCAAACCAGTTACAAGTGGCGTCCCACAAGGCTCAGTCCTGGGACCTCTCTTGTTCAGTATATATTTCTCGGAGGTACAGGCCAACACGGAAGGACTGTGGCTGACCAAGTTCGCAGATGACTGCAAACTGGGCACCATAATCGACTCTCCAGCCGACACAAGCATCCTCCAAAAGGGCCTCATAGAAACAGACAACTGGTGCCAGAACCATGGCCTCAAGCTAAATGCTAAAAAGTGTATAGTCATCCCCTTTGGCAAAAACAAATTACCACATAGGTGGTAATCCATTAAGTACAGAAGAAGTCATTAGGGACCTGGGGACCCAAGTTGATAGCAATCTCTCATTTGACAACCATGTGGCCAAAGTGGTTAGAAAAACATTTTATATAGCCCACCTAATCATGAAAGGATTCACATCTAGATCAGGGGAGGTCATTGTGCCTCTTTACTCATCCCTCATCAAGCCCATAATTGAGTACAATGCCCCTTTTGGGATATACCTTACCAGACACCTGCAGCAACTGGAAAGACCCCAAAAGTACCTCGCCAAGAGGATCAAAGGGCTCAAACAGATGACATATGCTGCCCGGTTAAAGAAACTCCAGCTCTACTCAGTG
Organism: Protopterus annectens; assembly: GCF_019279795.1. Classification (NCBI taxonomy): domain Eukaryota; kingdom Metazoa; phylum Chordata; order Ceratodontiformes; family Protopteridae; genus Protopterus; species Protopterus annectens. The sequence continues at coordinate 1,487,353,028 of NC_056725.1, read as the reverse complement.
GCATACCGCCTGTTCAGAGGCGATCTGTGCCTGACGATAAAGCCATGTCCAACCCGAATTAATGGACACGCTGCACCTCAGAAAATCCCATCGAGCTACACGCCGAGAGACTTGAACCTCAGCATTGAAATAAATAGGACATGCTGGAGGGACAGATTCATAACCCAGAGGCCCTTCACTCTGGAATAAAATCCCAGTCCAGGTTAGGCAGAGTCCTCATTGACTCTCTTCAAGAGGAATCTTGATGAGTGGATGGGAGATCGAGGTTTACCCGGTATCACTTCTGTGTCATTGTTAGACAGAGGCACAGTATACTAACCTCAAAAAGGGCATAGCAAAATTAATTTAAAATGGGTGGCAAAAACCAAACACATTCTGGCTAGGCTTATAAATGCCCTAGGGCAGATAGCCTAGTATGAACCTATGAACATATGAACCTATACCTACTGATAAAGAATGAAGCACTTCAGCTGAGACTTGCACTGATCCTTTACCTGAGTCTACAAGATACTTGTATACAAAAATACCAGCTACATTATTAAAAGAACTAGAATATAAATATACTTCTATCACCTTAATCCTTCCCAGCATGAAATCAGTGACTACAAAAGTAATTCCATATTACATACGGAATATGTGCTTTCTTCATTTATTGAGAGTTCGAAAACACCTCTGAAAAATAATTCAGTACTATTGCTTGAAAGTGAACCCATCCATTTCAGAATATCATGTTTTCCCACTATTAGCTATGAAACTGAAGAGACTAGATAAAATATTTCCTAGAACAAAACAGTGGCCACACAAATAATTTTGCATTAAGATACATTTTTCATAAATAATGAATAAATAAAATTCCACATTGTCTGACTCTTAGAAAGTCACTTAACTTTGTTATACTCCCTTGATAAAGTGAACTTCTCATTAGGTCTACTTAATTTCGAACTTTCAAAACGAGGACGGAGGACTAAACTTGAGAACTATGCCATATGACAAGTTAACTACTGTGACACTGCACTGCTGTCCTTTATTAGTAATAAAATGACTTGATAACAACTACTTAATATGCATTGGTGAATAATTGTTACTTCCGGCAGCACTGTACAAGTTTACTTATAAAAATGTATTCCTATCTGTAGATTTCCCATATCACATAAATTTTAGTGCAAGACTGACTTTCAACAGAGAATGTAAAATGATGTGTCCTCTACAGCACTGCCCATGATAGTTATGTTGGATAATAAACTATTCCAAATTCCGGTTTATGTAGAGTTTGCTCACTTAAAACTGCTGTTTGAAGTATGCTCTCTGCAGAGCTGTCACTTCTGATGACCATTGTGGTCACTGACCAGGCAAAATCTAATATCTTTGTATTTTAAATTAGTTCAAGTACCAGACCCAGTAATTTTCTGTAACAACAAACAAGAGCTACTATAGTGGCTCAGATTACAACACTCTCTGGCAGAATGAAGGATGTCAATAAAAGCAAGCTGCATAAAATATTATATTTTACATTTTTTATATATTTTGCTAACAATGTTCTAGATAATTTTTTTGAGATTAATATATAAATACTTCATGTGAACATATCTACAAAAGTAACATGGACAAGTGGAGGAAAACTGAATGCTAATACACTGCCACTATAACCATTAACTAACTACTCAATCCCTCAATAACCTCTACAGTGGATCATACAATACATATCTGCCAAACTAAACAACACGTGGCTAGACATTGTGCTAACAGCTTTTGTATTGTGTAAGGAGAAAGCTCATTTTAGTTGTGAATGTGAAGTAAGAAGTATAAAATATAAAGGGTGTATAAACTCGGATGCTAATGAAGAGCAGGAACAACAAGACAATATTAGTCAGTTTGTAGAAGAGCAAAATTAAGTAGGCTGGAGGGAAGTAAAAGAATATGACTTGAGCAGCTCACAGGACAAAGCTCGGAGACTAGATAATACTTTATTATCAAACTTATAAAATTGGTTTTAATGGCTGTCAGGTCGGACTACTGAGCTTCTACCGTCTCTTGGCACACAATATTGTCTATCTGGCACCTACCTCTGAATTCAAATTTGAGTAGCAAAAACAAAGCCGCAAACCATCGGTCGCACAGGCGCTAAAGATGAAAAAGGTTGCAAACACCTGTTGCATCTGTGCGACTAGACTGGACGGAAAGGGCGTTCTTAAAGAGGAATGCCCTTTAAAAATTTTTTTTTTTTTAAATTAAAATAAAATGAATTTCTTGGCCAGCCTTGTATGCCAGACATGTCACATCTAAGCACTCTGTAGGATACTGAGTATAGTGATAAATCTTTGAGGTGGTCCATGCAAGACCTATTGTTTAGGACTTGTATCCTTTTAGTAAGGTATCTCTGTGGGTATTTCAATTGTTGCCTGGGTCTGGACAGATACATGCCAAAGTGGGCATTATACAAAATGATTGACCTAATGAGAGCTTTGCAACAACATCTGTAGATGTAGTCACAATCAATTTGTTTATAAGCTGTGCAATATAGAAAGGCTTTCTTATGACTCTGGGCACAAGTTGGTCAAAACTTAGGTCACTCTACACACAAGTTCCCAAATGCCAAACAATTGGGTCAGTTCTCAGAGGCCACTGTCATTATTTTGACACCAGTTATTGTTTGGGACAAACCTTCCTGCATGATGGTTAAGTCATTTTGGGATTCAATAATTGCTCCTAGCTTGCAGTCATCTCAAACTTAGTTGGCCAAAGCCCTTTGGTATTTCCTTTTACTTCTGAGATGTATATGCCAAACAGAAAAAGTCTCAGTACTGAACCCTGGGGGACACCATTGGTGACTGGTCTCTTTCCCTATTTTGGTCTCCTGCATCCTGTGAGCAAGCATACATGTATACATTCTTTGATTCACCTTCCTGATTGTATCAACTTATATTCCTTGTATAATGCAGCACCACTTGTTCGAATGTGTTTTAAATTTGTAGTTTGGATCAGTCTTCTAGTAAGCAATGAAACAAAATGTATGAACCAATAATGACAAAACTGCCCAATTCAGAACATTTCCATTATAAAAGTCTACTTCCACACCTGCACTATAAATAGAATGACAGCAGTGCAAGCCATAGGCATCTTGCATAGCTTCTCACACTTATTTTCAATTTTCTTTTTGGGTCAAAAGGTCAAAAAGCCAGGGATACATTTTAAACATTGCTTGTATAATTGTGTAAAGTTGCTAGAATAAAATGTGTTACTACAATGCATTTCACTAGTAAGTCTTGAACCCAGGACCCTATGTACTAGGGTCAGAGTAGCATACCACTATGCTAAATCAGCAGCTTCCTGAAAAATAGGAAGACTGAAACTTACTGGCTATCATTTAGTGAATTCATTTCTCACTTCTCACCACAGCTCTCAACTCTTAGCACAAAAAAACTGTGGGAATACAAATTCAGGTCTCACCTCTTAACACAAAAAACCTGGGAGAATACAAATTCAGTTCTCACTATAGCTCTCAACTGTTAGCACAAAGAAACCTGGGGGAATAGAAATTCAGTTCTCACTATAGCTCTCAACTCTTAGCACAAAGAAACATAGGCAAAGCTCCCAAATGGTGGTGGCTAGGGACTTTAGGCACTTTTTACCCTATACTGAAGGTACAGGGTTTGAGCCTCAGTGCCTCTAGCCACCAGGTGTATTGAATGGGGGCATTTAGACACACACTCTGCATATTAACATACAGCCAGCCCAGCAACTTTAAGTTTATAAGTGCAATATTTAACATCTACCCCTAATCTTTAGCCCGTTATCTCATTCTCACACATACACACACTAGATAGCTTCAAGCAAGCTCCCCCTAAAGGTCACTTGAACTTGAGGACACACACACGCATTTACCCACATACATACTCTTGTCTCTCTCACACACACAATTCTCTGTCTAATTCCCCCTTGTGTGACAAATACTCTCATCACCATATCTGTCAACCTCTTAGCGCAATAAATCCAGAAAAAGCCTAAAATAATGGGAGACAAAGGCCCAAAAATAGGTCTAGATTTTAAATGTTGCTCTTATAAACTTAGAAAGTTGCTAAAACAGCAGGATTTGTGTTAGCTTGTGTTTTCTGAAGGATATGGAGTCTGAAATTTATTTCTATCCTTAGTGATTAGCCAGAAAAACAAACATTTTATGAGGGACAGACCAAAAATATAAGGCAAACATCTGGACATTCTATCAAAATCTATTTAGTTGAGAGCTATGACACACATATCACCTATCTTCATTCTTGCCCCTACAGACATGCATGCACTCTTTCACATACATACATAAACTAACATACACAATCACCCAGCTTCGTTCTTGTCCCTACAGATATGCACAAATACAGACACATATACACACACTGCTAAATCTGTCCTACTACTTTTTAGCCTATTCTCCCTCCCCCACACCCTCATACTTTCAACCCCTTAAAACAAGAAATCTGGAAAAAGCCACAAATAATCGGGGTACAAAAACAGGGACACTTTTTAAATATTGCTCTTACAAATTTACAAAGTTGATAGAACAACAAGTTTTGCATTAGCATGCATTTTCTGAAGGTTATAGGTTCATAGGTTAATACTAGGCTAACTGGTCTTGGGGACCATTTTAAGCCTAGCCAGTTACCCAATGTGAGAATCAAACCCTGTACGCTGTGTCTATAAGGGAAATACCTTCCATTAACCAATATGCCAACCTCTCACCCAATATGAAGTCTGAAAAATCAAATGTCTGCCATTATTTTCTGACTTTGGTCCTCAATGATTTATGGGTAATTTGCCAGAAAACTAAACTTTTTATGAGAAATGGGCCAAAAATGATGTCACAAAAATCTGGACAGTTGAGATCTCTCCCTCTCTGTCTCTCTCTCTCCCTCAATCCCTCTCTCTCCATCCACCCCCCATATATTTCAACCTCAAAGCAAGAAATCTGGATAAAGCCACAAATAATGGTGGGACATTTTGCTCTTATAAACTTAGAAAGTTGATAGAATAACAGGTTTTGAATTAGCATGAGTTTTTTGAAGGGTATAGGTTAATTTTCTGAGAAATGGAACATAAATATAAGTAAACAATCTGGACATTTGAGAGTTCTCTCTCTCCCCACCCTCTCTACCCTTTCTCTCTCTGCCCCCCCCATCTGTCTCCTCTTTCCGTCTCTCTCTCTCTCTTACCCTCAGTCTCTCTCTTTGTCTCTCTCTTCCACCTCTCTCTCAGTCTCTGTCTCCCCTTTCAGTCTCTCTCCCCCACCTCACTGGGATTGAGTCAAACACATTTTCTATATCTGAAGTTCATGTTTAATTTTATGAACAATTCTTACAGGAATAAGAAGAGATTTTTAGAAACAGCTTTTCAGTTTTTAAATGATGTTGCCCTTTCAGAGTCCCCTTACAGTTCAAGCAGGGTATTCACATATTGTTTTCTTTATAGAACAAACATATATATTCCTTTTCTGTTTTTCAAAATAGAAAGTACAGTTGTGTACACACCATAAATGTAGATGTTCGAGTGAATTCACTGTTGCAGTCATTACATTTGGGTAACCCTGCTGGCAGGTTGCCCTCAGCCGGACTGAATTCCAAAGTCTTGGGTCCTGCGTCGGCTGATGTCACCCCTTCCCTGACGTCAGGTCATCAGGGATATAAAAAAAGCAACCAACGCTATTTTCTTCAGTTTTTCTTGCCCCAGATGTCAGGTGCCCCCAAAAAGGGTAGCCAAACTTTATATATATATATATATATATATATATATATATATATATATATATATATATTCAGAAATACACCAATATAAATTTTATCTTCATCTATAAGCAAATACACCACACAGGTAGTATAAATCAGAGAAGGAAAGATAAGATCCAAAATAAAAAAGGGGGAAGGTGGGTGGGTAACCTGGACTGCAACAGTGAATACACTCGAACATCTACATTTATGGTAAGTGTACACAACTGTACTATGTTCTTCATGTTTCACTGTTGCAGTCATTACATTTGGGTAGAGTCCCAAAGCTATGGTTGGGAGGCTGGAACTAGACAGCAGTAGGAGCGGCTATGAGGCCCTGCAGAACTGCAGTAGCAAAGCCTGCCCTGGATTTATAGTAGAGTGGCAGGTGATAATGCTTTGTAAAGGTGTGCACTGAACTCAAAGTAGCCGCCTCTAAAATGTCTGTGGTTGGTACTCACATGAAAAATGCTGCTGAGGTGGCTGCAGCTCTGGTGGAATGAGGCCTAATGCCCTTAGGTACTGGCTTACCATGGTGTAAGTAGCAGAAACAAATGCAGTGGCCTAACCACTTAGAAATAGTCTGCTTTGAGATAGGCTTTCCTTGTGATCCTGCAGCATATGCCACTAATAATTGCTCTGTCTTCCTGAAAGTTTTGGTTCTGTCCAAGTAGAATCTAAGCTGTGTATGTCCAAAGAATGCAGAAATATCTCCCCTTTGTTCTGTGGATTTGGTTAAAAGGTTGGCAGATAGATGGCTTGGTTAAGAGCCACACTGGACACTACTTTAGGCATAAATGTTGGGTTTGTCCTCAGGGAGACCCTGTCTGGATGAAAAATTATGAAATGTTCCATGGCCATGAGCACCTGTAGCTCTGAAACTCGTCTTACAGAAGCAATTGCTAACAGCAGAGCTGATTTCCAAGATAAAAACTTCATATCAGCAGTAGTGGCTGGCTCAAAAGGAGGCAGGGTGAGCTTTTCCAAGACATAGTTGAGGTCCCATGCAGGTATTGGTAGTCTCCTTGGGGGCCTTAAATTTTTGGCTCCTCTGAGGTACTGCCTTAATAAAGGGTGAAAAAAAAATGGTGGCTCTGTATTGTAATCAGCTGAAATGGCCGAGTAATGAATTTTAATTGATGAAAAAGATGCACCTTTCTCCAGCATCTCAGTTAAGTATTGCAAAATCTGAGGAATATTTGGTACCGCTGTATCAGTTCCTTGTGCCTGGTTCCAGGCACAGAATCTCTTCCATTTTCCAGCATAAGACTTTCTAGTACTAGGCCTTCTGTCTTCCAGAATGACATCCATCACAGCTTTACTGAGAGGTGTTTTTTGTATGACTACATTATCCGCCATGCTGCCAAGTTTAATGTCCTGAGTTGGCTGTGCATGATCTGATTGTTTTGCTAGGACAGTAGTCGAGGTATTTGAGGTAAGGTCCAAGCTGGGTATAGAGATAAGTTTCTTAGTATTGGATACCAGTACTTGTGTGGCCAGTCTGGGGCAATCAGTATCACCTTTGGCTTCTCCTGTCTGACCTTTAGGAGCACCTTGGGGAGGAGAGGCAGTGGAGGAAAGGCATATACTGATAGGTTTTTCCAGCTGAAAGATAGGGGGTCCACTTTCCATGCTTGTCTGTGATAAGTCCTTGTGCAGAATCTTTTTAGTTGGCAATTGAGAGGGGAGGCAAATAGATCTATGTCCGGACATCCCCATTTCCTTGTTATCATGCTGAAGACTTGTGGATCCATCTTCCACTTGTGGGGATCCATGAGGTTTCTGCTTAGTTCGTCTGCCAGAGTATTTTCCTTTCCTGGCAGGAATTGTGCCTACAGGTGTACTTGGTAAGTCAAAGCTGTGTCACACAAGGTTATGGCTAGTCTGCAAAAAGGGTAAGAATGTGTGCCCCCCTGCTTGTTTATATACCACATGACCATGGTGTTGTTTGTCTTTATCAGTAGTTGTCCCGGATGAAGTAGGTCCTTGAAGGCTGTCAGGGCATTTTGAACAGCTAATATCTCTTTTTGATTGATATGTAGATGTATTTGGTTTGAGGACCATGTGTCCTGAATGCATCTTCCTGCCATGTGGGCTCCCCAGGCATAGTCTGACGCATCCATTGTTAGTGTCTGTCTGGCTGGAGGTAATGTGAATGGCTGTCCCTTGTTCTGGTGACAAGCCTTTGCCCACCATCGAAACTCCTATTGCAGGCAGGGAATGACAGTAATGACTGCTTCCAGGCTGTGGCAATGTTGAGTCCAAACACTTTTTAGGTACCATTGAAGTTTCCTCATATGCAGTCTTGCATATGGAATTAGTAGGATGAAGGATGCCATGAAGCCCAAAGTCTGCAGATTTTTTCTTGCAGATAACTGGGCCTTTGTTGCCAACATTTTGAAATAGGTAGTCAGATGCCTTTTTTTTGTCTGATGTGAGATAAGCCATCTGGGCAGTTGTATTCAAGCTTGCACCCAGGAATGTTATGTCTTGTGAGGGTACTAGTTTTGATTTCTTTTTGTTGACTGTGTACCCTAGGCTTGTTAGAAGTCTTTTGACAAATGCCAGATGTTGAAGAAGAATGTCCTTGTTCTCTGCTTGAATGAGACAGTCATTCAAGTATGGATATATTTGTATTCCTTTTTGTCTGCAGAATGCAATTGCTGGTGCCAGGCACTTTGTAAAGACCCTGGGTGCAGTAGATAAGCCAAAGGGCAGTACAGAGAATTGGTAATGCACTGAACCAGCCTTGAATCTTAGGTATCTTCTGCATGATTGTCTGATTGGAACATGCAGGTATGCCTCTTTTAGGTCTAAAGTCACAAGCCAAGCATTCTTGCACAGCATGGGCAGAAGCTGCTGCAAAGTCAACATTTTGAATTTTGCAATATCCAGGAAAGTGTTCAAAATAAATAGGTCCAGTATCGGCCTCCAGGCCTTGTCCTTTCTGGGTACCAAGAACAGTCTTGAGTAAAATCCTTGTCCCTGCTCTTTCTCTGGTACTTGTTGGGTGGCCCCATGTCCATGAGGGATGAGACTTGTTTTTGTGCCTCTGCCCATTGATTTTTTTGGCACATCTGGCCAGCCGTTTGCCTTTGGTAGAGTATGGAAATGGAACTTGTAGCCTTGTGACACTATGTTCAGAACCCACTTGTCCTGGGTAATGATGTGCCAATTTTGAGCAAAAAGTGCTAATTCCCCCCCTAAGGGAGCTGCCAGAAGATAAGTGCTTGGTGCAGGCATGGGGAAGTCATTGGGACTGTTTTCTGTAAGTTTGTGATCTATCTTCTCCAGCTTTGGAGGTAGTAGCACCCCATTGCTTGGGCCTATAAGGACCTTGCGCCTGAGATCTGCCCCTAGGGCATCTGGGTCTGCCCCTTTGAGGTCTGTCTGACACAGGAAAGGACCAATTTTTTGTAGGCCAGTGTCTACTAAACCTAGGTGGCTGTACCTGTAAAAAATCTTTGACAGTTGGCATAGATTTAGCTTTGTCCTCCATTTTCTTTAACACCTCTTCTGCCTTAACAACAAACCAAGTATCATGCTGTAAAGGTGCATCTAGTAATTTAACTTTAACATGATCAGGCAGATTTTGTTCCTTTAACCAAGCATGCCTCCTAATTACAGAACCCGTAACTGCGGCCCTGCAGGAGGCCTCCAAAGAATCAAAACCACATTGCAACATTTTCCAACTTGTTTTGCTGCATACAATAAATCATGCATTCCCTTGTTTTCTGCACATTCAGAATTTAACAACATTTTCTGTTTAAGCAATCCCATGACATGTTGCTGATACCTAAGCATATGAAATTGACACTTTAAGGCCCTTATAGCCAAAGTTGCAGAGGTGTAAACCTTTTTTCCCCATCTATCCAGTGCCCTTGAATCTCTGTCAGAGAGAGTTGGGTTTTTTGCAGTGGAAGCCTTAACTCCCTTTGGACCCTGTGATATATTTCTGGGTCAGCAGCAGGGTTTTTAAAAAGAAATCTGTGTGAGTCAGGAACCCTGTAATATCTGTCAGGCTTAACAGGAGCTGGGGGTAAGGAGTCAGGGGTCAGACTAGACTCTGAAAACACATCATCTACAATGTCTAACACAGGTGGAATGGCTAGAGGCCTGTGCTGAGGTAGTAAAAGAAAATCCCTGAAACTTTTTTTAGATTCTGAAAAATCTTGGCTCTCCCAGTGGAAAAGCTCCCTCATGGTGTGCAAGGTTTCCCCAAAGGAATAGTACTCAGGAGGAGATGCTGAAAGTATAGATTCTTCAGCATCAGAATCCTCATAGGGGGAAGAGAATATTCCTGATCAGAAGAGGAATCAGAAGAAATAGAAACCTGATCTGAAGATTCATAGTCAGTGTCTTGCCTAGGTCTTTTATCAGGAGGGGGATAGGAGCCCCTGATCAAGGTAATCAAGTCTTCAGCCATTTTGAGCATCTGTTTTTTGGGCATAGAGGACTGTCCACATGGCTCTTGAGTTTGTTTCCTTGCTTTAGAAGGTGCTTTAGTCTTTGCCTTTGAAGCTGAAGTCATTTTAATGTAAAGATGTTTAGGTCTGAATACACCCTCAGAAGCCGGTACCTGCTCAGCGGCTCCGGACCCATTTGAGGGATTAGCGTTCGAGGCTCCAATACCTTGAGTATCCAGCAGCATGGCCAACTCCAAGTGGGAGTCGGTAGCGGCCTGTGACTCTAAAGTAGTGGGCGTCAGGGGCTGTGAAAGCGCCTCACTGATAACCAGTGTACCGGCGACTGGCTTAAGAGAAGCTTCGTCGTCGGTTTTGGGCCTCGGTTGTTTTTCTCTATCCTTTTCTTTGCGTTTTTTGTAAACTCTGGTAGTCGGATGGCTATCCGATGACATTTCAGGATAATTAAATCGGCGTCCAAAAAAGTTTAAAGCAAAATCATACCGAAGCTTAACAGTACTTTGGTTAAATCTAGCACAAAACCGACAACCATTAACGTTGTGATCAGGGCCTAGGCAAGGAATACAGTAAGAATGAAAATCCTTATGAGGTATTTGCTTCCCACAAGAAATACAATTATTAACTTTTTCTGACATTGGTCTGGAGCAAGAAAAAAGTTTCCCCAATGGGATACTTAGCTTTATTGAAGACTTTGGATCTGAAACTCAAATACGAAATTCTCAGGAGTCGGTTGACCGGCACTTGCGAACTGCTTCTGCTTCGGGCACTGCGCGGCAAGAAAGACTGAAGAAAATGGTGTCAGCTGCTTCTTTTATACCCCTGATGACCTGACGTCAGGGAAGGGGCGACAACAGCTGACGCAGGACCCAAGACTTTGGAATTCAGGCTGTTTGAGGGCAACCTGCCAGCAGGATTACCCAAATGTAATGACTGCAACAGTGAAACACGAAGAACAGCTCTGAGTTATGCACACAGCTGCTGAGCTGCCAGTTATAATTTCAAAAGAATTATCAAAGAGTATGGTTCAGATTTGTCTGTAACACAATATTTTCTTTGGGATGGACAAGGCCTGTCCATGCTAATTGTTGTACTACCTTGCCCACTATTCTAATCAGTAGTAAACATAGGTTTCTGAAAAATAAAAAGAAATGTAACTATTAATAAAGATAGCAATAATGATTTGGATAAAATGGAACATGATATAGAGTCTGAAAGAGGTTTTAAATGTGTCTCGCAGTGAATAACATGACTTTCTAGGAATTAAAAATCAAACGTCTGATTCCAAAATTTCAGAAGAAAGATTGAAAATTGAACTACATACAAGGATATCATTATGCATAATGTTTATCTCTATGACAGAATATTTTCAAATATACTACTAGAAAATATATTATCACAGACTTGTATCAGTGACAATGAAACCCATGAAAGTAAAATCAGCGCATCAGGGAATCATAATAGAAAGCAAGAAAGACACCAATTTTACATTAGCATGCATGTAAAGGAAGACAATGGTCAAAGAAATTTGAACTGAATTAGTAATTATTAAAATGTTAAATTCAGTGTCATAAAATTGTGGTAATAGCACCATAGCTGACAATTTGTCAGGCTGATGCTGATGGATACAAACAATAAATGAACGAATGAATGAATGAATGCATGAATGAATTGCTTGAATTACACTGGGTCCAGTGTCCGAAATTTACCTATGTTGTTGTTTATCATTTCAATATAATTTTTTCATTGGCCTTGCATAACAGACTAGTCAGACTTATGGTTCTGTAGTTATTGTGGTCTGTAGATGACCTGCCCTTGTGCAAAGACATAACAGTAGCAGTCCCCCATTCACTTGGCACAAAGCCTATTTGGAGTCTGTGGTTAAGTAGGCAGGCAGTGCAGTGGCGCAGTGGTTAATGTTGTTGCCTCACAGCAAGAGGTTATCTGGTTCGATTCTCAGCTGGAATGCCTTCTGTGCAGAGTCTGCATGTCCTCACTGCATTCATGTGGGTTTCCTGTGGGTGCTCTGGTTTCCTCCCACATTCCAAAGACATGCTTCTGGAGTGTTTCTCCCTGGGCTTCCACTGAAAATAGGCTCTGTCCTAGTTGAACTTTCCTGGTTAACAAATGTTAAATAAATAAAATAGTGAGTCAAATGGTCATGTTTAATGGTATTAAGGAGGCATCCTGGGATATCATCAGGGCCCATCAATATGGTGTTTTTGGTTTTGGAGAGTGCTTTGAAAAACTGTTCCCTAGTTATAATTTGGGAAGTTATATTCAAGGGTATTTCTTGAGGGGTGTCTTGGGTGGAGAGGGGGTGAAATTGGAGCTAAATTTATTAGCCAGTGGATTTAACTCCTCTACCATCCCAGTAAAGATGTCTCCACTAACAATGAATTTGGCGCATGTACTTATGTGCCCACCACATAAGTAGTGTCGGCTGTTCACTAAATCCTCTTGTTGTGGGGGGGCTGCACCCCCACACCCCCACTAAACATATATACCAACTCTGAGGTCGCACTAAACTGGGGAAAGGGCAGGTTTTCTTATAGTTATGTTCTAGTAAGTAAATAGTTTGTTTTGGTTCCATTATGTTGGTCATCTATGGCCATTCGATGATTTTATTTTCAGAGATATGCCTGTTCGGTATAAGTAATGTTGAATGTTTAATATTCAAGTAATAGCTGTGTGATGCAAGTTGCATTTGATGGCTGAACATAGAAGCATCTACAAGGGGGGGTGGTTACAGCTGACTAGTTTGGGTACTGTAAGAGTTTAGGCTATAATGAAGACTATCAGGAAATACATTTGTGGGATGATGCTCCTCAATGTGCAAAGCAGCTGGTCTTTGTACAACTAAGTACTGAAGGCATTTTAAGGGTAGTGTTACAAGGAAATGTTTCACTCTAATTTCCTGTGTACTGCTAAACGCAAATGTGACAAGTATATAACAGCAGATTACATTCAAAAACAAGGAAGAGACCACTCTGGCCAATCAGAATCAACACACCTTTCTGTCCTATTAGTCATCCTTGGCCAAGAAGTGCCTCATGTCCCTTCTACTCTCACTAAAGTTTCACCAAAGCTATTCTAACTTGCAATCACAAATAAGGGCAAAAAGTGCAGTTTCAACAAGAAATACAGTACAATAATGTAGATGATATGCCAAACAGGATGCAACAAAAGTAAAGAAACAATGACAAAGTATTTTTAGGCTGTATTCGAGCAAACATCACTTTCTATCTGATAGCAAGGTCCCCAAGCATTGCTGAGCTGAACAGGAATGAGGCAAGTGTCATGTAAATATAGCAACTATTAAGCAACAGAGAAAATAAAAAAAAAACAAGGGATAGGGCCATCTTGCCTACCAGAAACAACACAACTATCTTATCTTTAAGTAACTCAAAAAGGTCCGGTCATACGAAGCAATCAATGAAGGCAACCTCTAACAGGATAAAATAAATTTTGAATTATTTCGTAAAGGCTTCACATTTATACCCAATAAAAGTGGTAATATAGGGAAGACCATGTTGGAAGTGAAGCTTTTTATGAGACAGCTTAATTTACAGGTTGAATTTGGTGATATGGTTATACAGGGGTTAATACATTTAAAAAAAGAAGTATTTACAACCCCCCTCATCCTGAGTTAGTTAATTATGAAACTGATTATGAATGGGATAAGGGAAGTTTATAGAACCAAGAATTTCTTTCGTAAGAATTTAACATCAGAAGAACAAAAACTTTTTGATCAATTGAGAGGAGATGGTTCATTGAGTGTGATGAAACCCGATAAGGGTGGGGTGGGGGGTAGTATTAATGTACCACTGGGACTACGCTGCTAAAATGTTTGAAATTTTGAATGCAGGAGAAAGATATATATACAGGTATCACACAAAGAGGTTCTAATTGCATATCGAAGGATAGATTTAATTTTGGAAGATAACTTATTACAGGGCAGAATTAATGAACAACTGTATAATTTTTTCAGAGTTGATAAACCTTATATAGCCGGTATGTTTGGGATACCTAAAATTCATAAAGATGTGGACGATCCTCCTTTGAGACCAGTGGTTAGTTCCAAGGGTTCCAAGACACAACCCCAGGGTTATTTTATGGACAAAAAAATGAAACCTTTTTATGCCCAATACTTACATATATTGATAGACTCCCGGGATTTCCTATCCAAGATGAGTATGTTGGACTTTAATGATGAATACAAATTTGTGACAATAGATGTCAAGGACTTATTTTTGGTAATTCCACAAACATTGGGTCTATCTTGGTTCGAGGAAATGTTAGTGGAATTTAACTTGTTGAACGCCAATGATTTCCATATTGTTTTGGAAAACATGGAATTAGTACTTACTAATAATTACATATACCATCAAGGAGAATATTATCACCAGGTGGATGGAGTGGCTATGGGGGCAGTTTGTGCCCCCATGTATGCTAACATTGCAATGTTATATTGGAAAACTTGTTTTGTTTTCAGTAGTAATTTTATGACATACATTAAAAAGTATTATAGATACCTGGATGATATTTTTGTTGTGTGGTAAGGTCCGACAGAGGTTATATTGGAATTTATGAATTATATTAATTATTCTACTACTTTTCTTTCTTTTAGGCATGAGGTTGGGGATGAAGAAGTGCATTATTTGGATGTCAATATTAAAAAAGATTTACTTAACCACAGACAAACATCCTGTATATATAGGAAGAATTGTTTTTCTAATACCTACCTACATTACAAAAGTAGTCATTCCAATATTCAGAAGAAATTTTTTTAAAAAGGCAGATGGTTAGAGTCGCCTGTATGACTTCTGTAGGATTGGATTTGGAGAAGGAATTGGAATATATAGGTGGGTTGTTCTATAATAGGGGTTATCCTATAGAGATGATCAATAGTATCAAGAATTAAATTTTATTAGGATAGGGGACAAAATTTAAACCGATTTTTTTATAATGAAGATGATATACTGAACACCACCACCTTAGTAAAGAGAGATGAGAATATACTATATATGGTATTAACATTTAACGAAAATGCAAAGAAGATATGTGACATTCTGATAAAATATTGGGATCTGTTTAGGAAAATGCCCAATAGGTTGGAAGTTTTTAACCAGTCCCTAAAATTTGGTTATAAGAAAGAGATGAGAATATACTATATGGTATTAACATTTAACGAAGATACAAAGAAGATACGTGACATTCTGATAAAATATTGGGATCTGTTTAGGAAAATGCCCAATAGGTTGGAAGTTTTTAACCAGTCCCTAAAATTTGGTTATAAGAAAAATGATAATCTAAAATAATTATTTAAGAAAGAGGTTCGAGGTGAAGTTACAGGCAAGACAGGTACTTTTAAATGTGGGCATTGTAATCAATGTGTTTTTATAGCCAATAAAGAAGAATTGGTTATACCAGTACCACAGTACAGATGTTGTATGAATGAACTGTATAATTGTCGGACCAAAGGGGTGGTTTATATTGCTTACTGTCTGGTATGTTGAGGATTCTACATAGGCAAGACAGAACGTAGTTTAAAACAACGTATCTATGATCACATGTATGAAATTAGTAAGAAGAAAGAAAGCAATGAACTGTATAGACATGCTTTAAAATGTGCCAGTGCTGATTTGAAGTTTTGGGTATTGGAAAAGGTTCAAATTACAGAAAGAGGGGGTGATTGGCAGCATAGGTTTGAGTATAAGGAATTGACGTGGCAGTTGAGGCTTGATGCTAGTAGTTGATAAGGTCCTATGATAGAAAATTTTTTAAGAGGAAGCATTATTGCATGTTATATGTATTTTTATTTATTTATTTATTTACATATGTGATATTTATATATGTACCAATTATACAAGTAATTATTTACATATGCAATCTTAGTATTTACATATATACAATTTTTTTATATAGAGGCTTTTTTATAATTATGTTTTCTACAATTAGGTTTTTAACATAAGTTTTCTTATATATTAGCTTTTTATACATACTTCTTATGGATTATTTATATGTAACTATATGCATTTAAATAACTCATTTTATTGATGTCTATTGGTGTTTATCCATTTATAATTAGAGGTGAACTATTTAAATGATGAAGAGGTGTGATGCAAACAGATTCTGAAGAAGTTTCCTATTTGGAAAAGAAAGCACTTAATCGGTGTGTTTGTTGAATAAACAACGTATTATTCATTACTTTGGATCCTGTGGATTTACTTGAGACATTTTATCCTGTTAGTGGCTGCCTTCATTGATTGCTTTGTGTGACCGGACCTCTTTGAGTTGTTTAGTGGTGTTTTGGTTCAGATTCATCCCGTATTTATTGGTTATCTTTAAGTAATACTAGGCCGCAAAATGTTTCTGATCACCTCGACTCTCTTTCATCAAAGCTATTCTGACTTGAGATCACAAATAAGGACAAAAAGGGCACTTTTATCAAGAAATACATAATAAAACTTTTCCAAGATAATGACTTGTGTACTTTTTTGCTCTAAGAAGTTTCACACAAATTAAATCTGGAGATTGTTCATGTTAGTATGCAGAGCTCTGTGTATTCTCTGAATAACACAGGTAGGTATAGATGTCTTGGCTACTCCTGCGATTATGGTAATTTTTGAACTGCTTTTAGTAGATTACTAAAATGGCAGTCCTCTCTCAATCCCCTAATAATTATTTTTTTTTATAAATCTACTTTCTTGAAAACATGATTCTAGGCTAGTAAAGATATTTCTAATTCTCTTTATTCAGTTCTGTAAGTTACAAATGGAAGTGCATAATAAAAATAGTTCCTTTTTTTCAGGGTCACCTATGAGACTGTTTTCAGCCTGCAAATGTAGCTTCCTGGAAACCTCTCTCTGTCTGTCTCCCTCATACACAGTTGGTCTCACACACACACACACACACACACACACACACACACACACACACACACACACACACACACACACACACACACACACACTAGTTTCCTTACCAGAACTTGCCCTGTACTCCATTTTGTTTCGTCTTGCAGACAGCAGACAGTAATTCCACTTCGTCCTGCAAACAGCAGCCAGTAAATACTTTGTTCCCCTCGAACCCTGAACTTCATTCTTCATTTCGTAGCAGTCAGTAAATAATTAATTCTGCATCCAGCCAATAATCCCACTTGCATTCATTTCTGACAGGCGTGCTGACGTCATTGCAAATCTCCCGCTCGCATTCAATTCTGACAGGCTGGTAGAGGGGGTATGGGAGCTGACATCATCATGTACGCAGCTCCAGCTGTTAAAACTAAAAATCGGACCAGACGGGTCTAAGTTGCTGGATCTGCAAAAGTGGGGGGCGCCCCTCCCCCCTCACTCTATGGTTTCACCGCCCATGGTAGCGTGGGGAGAGGGGACTGTCAATTCATCAAGGACTACAAAAGAAAACCTAGAACAAAGGCCTCCAGTTTAGCTGTGTATCTAGCTGCAGCTGGATAACTTCAAATTATAGTGTAAATCAGCCTCTGAGCAAAACATAAATGGGGGTGATTAGCAACAGAATTGAAGCAGTCCTCTTACAGAAGGAATACAAACTGACAGTGAGTCACACATTTCCCATTATATGTCAATAACATGGGAATTCACAGTTACTTCCTTATGTCTGGCATGAGTCATAGAAAGAAGACTTGAAATGCTTTATGGGAAAGAGAAAGGGTTGAAGCAGAAGAAGATCACATTGATATATCAAGCCCCATCAGTAGCCATGTTGTGGTAAACAGGCTAAAATTACAAATAAAGCACTTAGAGTGATTTTGAGGTGTTAAAATAGGCCTGGAAACAAAGATAAACTGAAAAAAAACATATATTTTTTTTAGTTCTGGGGGAGTTTTCCTTTAAAGCAAAAGGTATGTGTTAGCCAAGAAGGAAGTAAAATTGAAAATAAATATGATTCTGAGATATAATTTGCAGAAGGAGGGCTACTTAGAGAAGGGAAATACAGTGAGTGTGATATCTGTCGCATGTCTTGTCTATTCAAATGAAACACTGAAGCACAGAATGCATTCAGGTAATTTATTGTGCAACTAGAACATATACTTCAAACTTCATAAGCTTACTGACTGACTTTTTACTTCTAACACACTTACATATGCATCTCCATTCAAGCTTGCACTCACACTGACTAACTACTGCAATGGCACTGATCTCGCACATGCTCAGTAACATATATGCACATGCTCTCTGACTACAGTGGCTGACCGGGCACAATATATACACTGATCTATATCGTCCCTCTTTAATTTTGTTCGACATGCAAACAGGAGAACAAAGACATTTTGAGAGCTAGACAATATATCAACATTTTAACAAATAAATCTGAGTTCAAGTCCACATCACTGTGTATTTTGGATTCAGCCTGGAAATTGTACCCAATCTGGTAACACAGAAATTTTGACTGGGTTTAGCAACAGGGACAGTCTCTGGGGATACTTTCAAAATTGGAACATCAGGGTTTACATCAAAGTTGTATGAAGGAAGCACACTGTCCTTTTGAATTTGAACAGTTGATGAGTCATTCTGGGAATAAGAGTCATCAGGACAGGCAATCTGCTGCGTCACTGGTTCGGAAACAGATAATATGTGTCTTCGATTCCATCTGAAATTCATTCCTTCCAAATGTACAATGTAAGATCTTGGTTCCTCACAACTGTTCTTCACAATTCCTGCTTGGTTGTATTCTTTAGATGTTTGCATTCTTACAACTTCTTGTAGTAATGGTCTAAGGGATTTTGGTCTTATCGCAGTACAACTTTTGTGGCTTGACTTTTTCTCAAAAGTTGAGCCTTGACCACTCTGTTATTCTTTGCACTTGGTACTAACAATTGTTTACTGACTGGAAGAGTTGTTCTAGTCTGTCTGGACATCAATCTTGTCTTGAGGAATGTTTCTGAGATTGAGTAAGTTAAGGAAAATATTGGTACCATCTCTCTTGGATTTCTCCAACAAGTGCTTTGCACTCTGAACTGCAACATGACAAAGCATCAGCAAGGTAGACGTGTTTGCCCTTTTTGTAAACAATATTGAAATTGTACTTTTGCAATTTTAACATTATGTGTTGGAATCCAGCTGGGGCGGTATGCATTGGCTTTTTCAAAAATTTCACTAGTGGTTGGTGATCAATCTCTATTTGGATAGGTTTGCCATAAATATAATCATTGAACTTCGGACATGCGAACACAGCTGCCAAAAGTTCTTTCTCTACTTGTGCATAATGCATCTCTGTTTGGGTTCTTGTTGCAAAGGTTACTGGTATGCCAACTTGAAGACATGCTGCACCAAGGCCATACTTTGAAGCATCACAAGAAAGAGTTACTGGTTTGTGAACATCATAATATCTCAGTGTGGGTGGACTGGCAATTTTCTGATTCAGAATATCAAATTCTCTTTGGTATTGTTCCAGCCAGGACCAGTTTATATTTTTGCATGTCAACTCACATAATGGTGCAGAAAGCTCACTCATGTCTGGAATGAACTTTTCTAAATAGCTGACCATACCTAGAAAATGTTGTAAAGATCTGACATTCTCTAGAGCTGGCATTTCAAGAATTGCTGCTTGCTTAGACAGATCTGGTTGTAAGCCAGAACTTATAAACAAATGTCCCACATAAGTAACGTCTTATGTGGGACGTCTTTCAGTTTGAATTTACATTTCTGAGGATTCAGTTTGAGATTTACTTCATGTGCACGATCTAGAACTTTCCTGAGATTTCTATCATGTTTGTCTTCCCCACTGCCTCCAACAATTATGTCTACTACACTAGCACATGGATAACCAATAAATATTTGTTCTATGACACGTTGAAAGACTTCACTGGCAGAACTGATTCCAAATGGCATTCTCAAAAATCTGTACCTACCAAATTGTGTACTGAATGTAGTTAATGAAGATTTGTGATTAAGGCAAATTTGCCAAAAAAGCTCTTTGCAACTAACATTGAGAAAACAGTGAAATTTGGCATGAGAGCGGCTACCCCTTCTACTGTACAGATCGGATGATGAGGATGCTTACATGCTTTGCTTAAGTCTCTTGGATCAATACATATTTGGATATCATTTGAGCTTTTCTTATGAGCTATGACCCTGGATGATACCCATTCAGTCAGTTCTTCTACTGGAGTAAGGACACCTAAATTCACCATTTTGTCTAGTTCTGCTTTTACCTTACTCTGCACTGCTACGGGAATATTACATGCTGGTCTAACAACTGGACTCACTTCATGGTTTAACTTCATGGAATATGTGACTGGAAGTTTACTAAACTCGTCTTTGAAAATATCAGCATATTCACTAAAAATATTCTGCGTAAAACTATCACTGTTATTCATACTTATATGGTGAGCCTCTTTATTAAATGAAATCAGTCCCATTCTTAGACTGTCTCTGAGGCCTAACAATGACTGCACGTGCCTTTTGACTATGTAAAACTGCAAGTCATAGCTGTTTCCAGCAGAATGGCATGAAAGAACAACTGCTCCATCAGTGTGAATCTCTTCACCACCATAAGCAACTAGTTTTGCACACTTTGCTGAATCAAGTTTTTCACCAGCTTTTACTTTAGCAAACATTTGTGCTGATGTAACATTGCACTTGGATCCAGTGTCTACTTTAAGCTCTACAGGTTTACCATTAATCTGTATAGTACAAAATATTTAGCTCTTAGCTGACAACTGATAATCTATTGTATTAACTGTTTCTTCAATCAAAGAGATACCATCAAAATGGAAAGCTTGCTCACAGCCCTTAGAGTTTGCTACAGTCTGATCTATTTGCTTCTTCAATTACTCTCTTTTAACATAAAACTGTGGCAATTTAGACTTGCAAAATCTTTTGACATGATTCCACTTTTTACATTTGTGCATTGCTGACCAGAAGCTAAACACTTTTCCCGTTTGGGTTCACGACTGCCTCCACAACTGCAACAGTTAACAATAAGGTTGGGTGTGGCACTGCCACTCAGTTTATATTTCTTTTTCATGTTGAGTTTCTGTTGCACACTATCAACATACGCACTAACAGATACTGCAAACACGCTTTTCTCATTTGTGAGCATATTTGTATGCCTTTCTGTAACATCATGTATTTGACAAATCTTAGTGGCTTCGCTCAATGTTAATTCACTATCTCAAAGCAAAATCTTTCTCACTGCATCATTTTTAACATCACATACAAGACATTTTTTATCAACTCATCTCCTAGATCACCAAATCTACATGTTTTAGCTTTACTTCTTAAGTCGGTAATGTATGCTGCAACAGTTTCACCAGGATTTTGATTTCTTGTGTGTAAAATTTGTGCCTTTCCATTGCAATATTCATTTGAGGGTTACACATTTTGCTAAATTTACATTTTAAGCACTCATGTTACTCCAACGTTTCAGCCTGTGTCAAAATATGGCAGTTCTCCCCCTCCCCTGCATACACAGCAGGTGCATACACAAATGAACGTTCTCACTCAATGGCCTCTAAGCCAGCTAAACTGGAAGTATAAATGCTCTTGTATTTGCATCTTTATCAGAAAAAACAGCCTGTATGAAAATATCATATTCTTGCTCAAACACTCACAAATTCTCTGCAATATTATTATCAAACACCAGCAGTTCAGGTCTGTGAAATCCCTCTGCCATAACAACAAATTGCTTTTAAAAATAAGTATAGTATAAACCTGGTACTTGTAATTATACTCAAGTGCACAGTAATCTCTCCAAAAATGCTTTACTTTAACACTGCAAATACATCAACACTCTGGACACTTTGAAAAATCTTAATTACTGTGAAAAAGTTGTACATTGCAAAAACATTCAGACATTTTAGCCTTTTTGAGCATTTTAAACACTTTGAAGATTATTTCAAACACTTGAATCATTATGTCGCTGTTTCGGACATTTCAAATATCTCAGAAATTATTTTGAACACTTCAAATACTATGCCACATGTTTGGTAACTGAAAATCATTTAAAAGGAATATAAGTACCTTTGAATAACCACTGACCTGTTTGTGAGTTCACTCCTATATATTACTTCACTTCTAACTGCGTGCCTCATGGTTTACGAGCTGCTTCAACTTCGGATCACACTTCTGACACCATGTCGCATGTCTCGTGTATTCAAATGAGACACTGAGGCACTGAATACATAAACACATCAGGAGCTGTAACTGGAACATATACTTAGAACTTCATAAGCTTACTAACTGATTTGTTACTTCTAAAACACTCACATATGCCTCTCCATTCAAGCTTGCACTCACACTGACTGACTACACAAAATGGTACCGATCTCACACGTGCTCAGTACTTATATGCGCATCAGTACTGGTCTCTTGAGTGCCACTGGAACAAGATTCCAGTCTACATTAGGCAGAGCTCCTCGCTAACATTCTTCAAGAGAATCCTTGATGAGTGGATGGGAAACAGAAAGTTTACCCCAGGGATCACTTCAGTGGCTCTGCTGGACAGAGGCACAGGGAACTAATCTAAGGGGCAGCGAAAGCCAACACATTCTGGCTAGGCTTATAAATACCTTCGGGCAGATAGCCTAGTACCTACCTATGAACCTATGCCCTCTGACTACAGTGGCTGATAAGGTACAATATACACACTGATCTACAGTATCCACTCACATGAAGGTACAGGAAGAGCAACCTAAAAGAAAAAAGGGCACTCGAGAGACCAGTACTGATAAAAATGAAAGGAAAGCAGAAAGAAACTTATTTTTAATAGTTCTTCAGTGGAAGACATACAAGAACATGCAATTCCAGTGTTTTGTGGGGAAGATGCTACACCTTTGCCTCAAGTTAAGTTATTGAATAAAGTAACCCTGAGTTAGTAAACTTAAAAATAAGTCGCATAAACTTTAAAAAAGAACAATGGGAAGATGGTAGTTTAAGTAGAACAAAAGAGATTAGGAGAATATAATCAATGTTGTAAGAGAAGATGTTTCCATCTATTCTTACCCTTTTAAAGAAAGGGAAAAATTCTGCAGTGAGCTTGCAAGATGCAGTTGGTACAGGAGAAACCAGAGTATTTACCTGAAGAGGAATCACTGACAGAAATACAAAGGTAAGCAGTAAGAGAATTTATTTTAAGAAATAAAGGAGCGATTTCAGAAATGCCTGGGAAAATAAAACTGATAAAACATAAAGAAACAATTCCTGGAATGAAAGACTGAAACCAGAGTCACAAAACTAGAAAAATGACAAAGTAAATGCAGCAGTCTAATGGTGTTAGTTCCCAAAACTAATGGAAGTATTATATTCTGTAACAACCTTAGAAAAGTGAACACCGTTTCATATGTGATAACTATCCCATGTTCAAATTGCCACAACACCGGAGCTAATAAAGGGATACTAGCAAGTACTATTTACCCCTCTACTAAATAAAAAACAGACTTTATAAACCCTAGTGGTCTGTGTCAGTACATAGTGTTACTATTTGGCCTACATAGAGCTCCAGTCACCTTTCACGAGCTCATAGATAACATGCTGAAGCCTCTTTCCATCAGATATATCATGGCATACCTAGATGGTGTGGTCTTTCACTTTGCAATATGGCAGTTGCACTTGCTTAAAGTGTAGGTTGTGTTAAATTCAATAAAACAAATACACTTGACTGTAAATGCTAAAAAAGTGAAGTGAGTATGGTGAAAGTTAAGTTCTTAGAATACTTTCTAAGAAGAGAAGTAAGACCATAGTTATACAAAATATAATCTATAAAGCCTCCCTGCTTACCTCACTAATGCATAAATCCCTAACCCTGCACTTAAACTTAGAAAAATGCTTTCCGTAATACTACTACTATTCAGACAAACCAGGTCATATAGTTGTTATGTTTTGGTCTTGTGCCACTAGGTGGAGATAGAGGAAGCAGAAGGAGGGAGACAGAGTTAGTGGATGTGATAAGGACTGGATGTTCCTGTCGGTACTGATGTTTCTGTCCTGTTGTAGCTTTGAATGTATGGATTAAAATATTTAATATTGAACTGGGAGTCTGTCTAGATTAATCATCTGACAACTTAACAATAGTACTGCTATGGTTTAGGGATTTTTAGTGTACCATGATTAGAGAAGTGCAGTGTTTGTTTTTTTGCAACTAATTTTAAGTTTGATTTTGATGCTTTTTGTCAGTATTATGAACTGTTGAAATTATGAACTGTAGATATTGTGGTGTTTGTATTTTGATGGTGCTGTATAATGAACTAGACCCACCCACAGATATATATATATATATATATATATATATATATATATATACATATATATATATATATATATATATATATATATATATATATATATATATATATATATATATATATATATATATATATATATATATATACATACATGTACAGACGTGTGTATATACATACATACATATATATATATATATATATATATATATATATATATATATATATATATATAAAGATATATATATATATATATATATATATATATATACATACATACATACATATAGGACAGATACACACACACACACACACACACATGCATATACATACATGTTACTGAAAAAAACAAACTCAGTCAACTAATTAAAAGAAACAACTAATTACAATCTTAGACACACTTTGTCTGAATAGCAGTACAGTTAGGGAAAGGGCTTTTCATAAGGTAATGTACAGGGATGGGGTAAGGGGAAGGGTTAGACTTAGCACACAAGTAAGGATGGACAGGGATGGGGGGCTTACCTTATGTAAATTAATTAAGTACAATTTTAGAATTTTCACTGTGGATAAATGCAAACGTACACTCCCTAGTAGCTTAAGAAAGTTGGTATTCATGTGTGCCCCTTATTTTTCTAAACTGCTAGTTGTTGCAGTAGACTGCTTATTAACTGAAAGTGCATAATCTAAGTTACACTTGCAAGCACCCTGGGTTAATAATAATAATCCTTTACCTAAGTGTATTTTTGTCTATAGAAAATAAAAAATGTTACCAAGTTGGTTTGTTTTAAATGCTCTAGAAAAGGAAATATAGCTTAATTCTGCATAGTTCTGAACACTAAAACTCATCATGTAAAATTGATAACGCTAGCCAACAAACTGTGTCTGAAAGCATCTTTGGACATGGAGATAAAATTAAATACCCCAACATAGGCAGGTATACAAACCCTTTTAGACATCTGGTAGCTCTACTGCCTAGTTTATCAGAAAGTGTGATAACTGGCCAAGACTTTCCCCAATTTATTGAGTTATGGAAGATATGAGGAGAAAACATTCAGCCACACATATTGAGAAAATGCATAACCCCATCTGAAACAAATTATAGGACTAGAAGAGACAAAGAGTGCTCATATTTGCCTCTGGGTGGAAGGGTTATACAAATATGTATATGTTATTAAAATAGCAAAAATGTCAGTGGGGAAACTGACAGGTAAGGTAAAGCAAACCCAGAGTTAAAGTAATAAAAGAGGTCGGCATGGAATCCGACAGGAAAGAGACCATAGGTAAGAAAACACTAAGGGGAAGAAAGTGCAGAAACAGAAGGAAATTGGCGAATTTCAGACTGAAGAAAAAAGGAAATGGAACTTGAACAGAATCTTCTACTTCTCTTTGTTATACCAAAACAGAAGCAGAAGCAGACTTCTAAGGATATCTACACAGTAACCAAAGACAAAGAACATACTGAGCTCATTATTATGGGTCTATAGTACAAGATCGAAATCCCGTTTCTGAAAACACCACAAGACTGACATGTATATCGCGAACTCCGATAACGGTGATCATTCAAAACCGCAAAACATGAAATGTCGAAGTGTCATGGTTGGCCTGTCTGTGGTATAGCTACGTAAGGTAAGTGTGTGATAGTTATGGACCACAGGGTTAGGATGCGGCTTAAGGTAAGTGCACAGATAGGTAATGTACGTAAGGTTTAGTGTAGGGTTAGAAGTAGGGTTTTGTTAACTGTATGTGTGTGGATTATTTGTTTTGTTTGGGTATATGTCTGTAGGGTAAGTGTGCGATAGTTATGGACCTTAGGGTTAGAGTGCGGGTTAAGGTAAGTGCATAGACAGTAATGTATGTAAGATTTAATGTAGGGTTAGAAGTAGGGTTTGGTTAGTGTATGTATGTGTTTTATTTATTATGTTTGGGTATATAATATGTAGTGCACGGTGGTGTTGGCCAACTATGACGGTTCGAGATTTGAAAATTTGCGGTTTAGGGAGTTCAGCGTATTTGCGGTTCGCACTATGGGCAGGATTCACGAAGGCTTGCACGGAGTCTAAGAGTAGTGTAAGACTCCATGCAGCCCTCGCGATCCAGGAACAGCCCGAAATTCCGTGTAAGAGACCAGCTAAAACGTCTCTTACACGGACTGGGTGTGGATATGCTAATCACCTCAAATGCAGCCGAAAGGCATGCAAATGAGGTAGATTAGTGATCCACAAAGCTCAAACCAGCCCGTTTAAGAGTCATGTTAGCTGCAAAAATGTACTCAGTTGACAACTGAATACGTTTCTGCAAATAACACAGCCGTGTCAGCTCCAAATAAAGGGTGCATATGTGTCAAGCAACATGCCAATGGCCAAATATGTGGCCATTGTCAAGGTACCCCGATGCAAATATGATAAAATATAAATTTTTTTTTTCAGTGATCGTCGATGTTTAAACACAGCTCAGCCCTGCACAAATGGGCTGCACTACATAAAACATAAAAATGAAGGCTATAAACCCACAAATGTGGGTTTTATGCAATGCATGGATTTACCATGCAGGGACCAGCAGACCAAAATCAACATGACCACCGTTTAGTGGTTGCTAAGGGGGGAAGCTGAGTCTAAGACATGTAACTAAGCATTAGTAGGCAATCCTATGTAAATGAGTGTTAGGATACTGAATCCCACTGTCACATAGCAAATGAGCACATTCTGAGTAGTGTAAGAGTTACATAAGGGGGAGGAACAGAGTAGGAGATAGGTGACATCACAGGGTGGAATGGCAGAAAGAAATGCAGTTCATTGGAGGTCAGTGTTACGTGACAGATGTCAGACACATATCATGGAAAGAGGAGTGCCACAAGATAAGCATGGGAAAGTCAAGAAATGGAGGGTGTACACTGTTGTCAACACCAAAGGTTCTTGCTGGGCATGTCTGCGCACGTGTGCGCACCAGGAGGCGCGAGTAGGGCAGTGTGCGAGCGTGTAAGGCAGTCTTTTCAGGCTTGTTGGCTGTTGGTGAAGCACCCACCAAGAGGAGAAAACGCAGGAGGAAGAAAGGAGCCACTTTTGAGATTTTAAGTATTTTTTCTCTGTTTATTTGCTAAGTTTTTCTGCATAGCCGCCTATTTTGAGCATTTTCTGGCTTGTTAAACTTGATTTCTGCATTAGTAACTGTATTTAGAGCACAACCTAGAGCTGTTTACTGAATTTCTTGTTTGCACTTATTTTTAAAATCGTTTTTTCTCAAAACTTGCATTTTATCGGTCTTTGGCCTAGCACTCTTGTGTGGGGTCATTTACTGCACTGTTATAACTTGTTGATACTTGTGGACCTCTGCTATCTCTGAAAAAAACAAAAAAAAAAAAAAATCTTGCTTTTTTCCCGCTTTTCTGTGATTTAAAAAAGTTCAGTTACAGGCTTGCTGTTCTTGAACTGTTTGTAAGTTTCTTGGAGGCCATTTTTTGTTTGGGCTAAAGGGAAGTCTTTCTGTTGATCTGTGGCAGTGAAAAACATTGAGCAGCCTGCCTGCCCCTGTGGGAGTAGTTACTGACTTGAAACTGTAGTTTTATTGGCCATTTTGGGTCAATTCCAAACTCCTTCATCTTCTTCTCTTAAAACCTGGTTGCCTCATGGTTTTGGCATCTTTTCAGGCTTGTTGGCTGTTGGTGAAGCACCCACCCAGAGGAGAAAACGCTGAGAGAAGAAAGGAGCCACTTTTGAGATTTTAAGTATTTTTCCTCTGTTTATTTGCTAAGTTTTTCTGCATAGCCGCCTATTTTGAGCATTTTCTGGCTTGTTAAACTTGATTTCTGCATTAATAACTGTATTTAGAGCACAACCTAGAGCTGTTTACTAAATTTCCTATTTGCACTTATTTTTAAAATCGTTTTTTTTCTCAAAACTTTCATTTTATCTGTCTTTGACCTAGCACTCTTGTGTGGGGTCATTTACTGCACTGTTATAACTTGTTGATACTTGTGAACCTCTGCTATCTCTGAAAAAAACAAACAAAAAAATCTTGCTTTTTTCCCACTTTTCTGAGATTTAAAAAAAGTTCAGTTACAGGCTTGCTGTTCTTGAACTGTTTGTAAGTTTCTTGGAGGCCATTTTTTGCCTGGGCTAAAGGGAAGTCTCTCTGTTGATCAGTGGCAGTGAAAAACATTGAGCAGCCTGCCTGCCCTGTGGGAGCAGTTACTGACTTGAAACTGTAGTTTTATTGGCCATTTTGGGTCAATTCCAAAACTCCTTCATCTTCCTCTCTTAAATCCTGGTTGCCTCGTGGTTTTGGTGTCTTTTCAGGCTTGTTGGCTGTTGGTGAAGCACCCACCAAGAGGAGAAAATGCTGAGAGAAGAAAGGAGACACTTTTGAGATTTTAAGTATTTTTCCTCTGTTTATTTGGTAAGTTTTTCTGCATAGCCGCCTATTTTGAGCATTTTCTGGCTTGTTAAACTTGATTTCTGCATTAGTAACTATATTGAGAGCACAACCTAGAGCTGTTTACTGAATTTCCTGTTTGCACTTATTTTTAAAATCTTTTTTTTCTCAAAACTTGCATTTTATCTGTCTTTGGCCTAGCACTCTTGTGTGGGGTCATTTACTGCACTGTTATAACTTGTTGATACTTGTGAACCTCTGCTATCTCTGAAAACAAAAAACAAAAAATCTTGCTTTTTTCCCACTTTTCTGAGATTTAAAAAAGTTCAGTTACAGGCTTGCTGTTCTTGAACTGTTTGTAAGTTTCTTGGAGGCCATTTTTTGCTTGGGCTAAAGGGAAGTCTCTCTGTTGATCAGTGGCAGTGAAACACGTTGAGCAGCCTGCCTGCCCCTGTGGGAGTGGTTACTGACTTGAAACTGTAGTTTTATTGGCCATTTTGGGTCAGTTCCAAAACTCCTTCATCTTCCTCTCTTAAAACCTAGTTGCCTCGTGGTTTTTGGTGTCTTTTCAGGCTTGTTGGCTGTTGGTGAAGCACCCACCAAGAGGAGAAAATGCTGAGAGAAGAAAGGAGCCACTTTTGAGATTTTAAGTATTTTTCCTCTGTTTATTTGCTAAGTCTTTCTGCATAGCCGCCTATTTTGAGCATTTTCTGGCTTGTTAAACTTGATTTCTGCATTAGTAACTGTATTTAGAGGACAACCTAGAGCTGTTTACTGAATTTCCTGTTTGCACTTATTTTTAAGATAATTTTTTTCTCAAAACTTGCATTTTATCTGTCTTTGGCCTAGCACTCTTGTGTGGGTCATTTACTGCACTGTTACAACTTGTTGATACTTGTGAACCTCTGCTATATCTGAAAAAACAAAAAAACAAAAAAAAAAATCTTGCTTTTTTCCCACTTTTCTGAGATTTAAAAAAGTTCAGTTACAGGCTTGCTGTTCTTGAACTGTTTGTAAGTTTCTTGGAGGCCATTTTTTGCTTGGGCTAAAGGGAAGTCTCTCTGTTGATCAGTGGCAGTGAAAAACATTGAGCAGCCTGCCTGCCCCTGTGGGAGTGGTTACTGACTTGAAACTGTAGTTTTATTGGCCATTTTGGGTCAATTCCAAACTCCTTTATCTTCCTCTCTTAAAACCCTCTTTTCGGTTTTGCTGCGTTTTGTGCATAGCAACAGCGGGCAGCGCCGCTAATTGGGTTTAAACTATTCCTGGCTTCACAAAGTCTGCTCTTCACTTTTTCCCTTAGAACTGCTCTATCTCTCAATTTAAACACCATATTCTCATTCTAAGGCCCTTCACTGGTCCAATTAAGTAATCCTACAAGTTAGCACTATTAAACCATAAGCACTACTTACTCTTATACTCTCACGATTACCCTGTCCTCTATTGGTCCGTCTTAAATTCAGTTTCCCTATATTACTCTAGCATGTCCAAAGGTCAGTCAATGGTTTCCTCTCCAGTCCAGCTGGTGAATCTGGGAATTTTGAGGCAATGTTACAACTGTCTCATGTACACGGACAACCCTCTCCTCCTCCAAACAGGTTCAGATATATGTGAGAGATGCAACTATTTAGCCAAACTGGAGGCTGAGCTCTCTCATCTCAAAACTGGTGTAACCAGTCAGGAGGAGAAGGTAACCTCACACAACACAATTCCAGTATCACATAGTCCCACCACATCAGTGAACCAAACACATAAATACACAAAAACATACTGAGGCTCTAAATAAAAATCTACCTAAGCAACAGAGACCTCCAAAGCAGACATCCAAGCAAACACTACCTCAAAACAAAACACACACAACACATAGCCCACAAAGTCAGTGTGCCAAGCAGCCACAGCCCTTAAGGCTGAATAACACACCTGATACTGTTGTAATAGGTGACTCTATTGTCAGACACACTGACATCCCGCTCACCAGGCTGAATAAAGAGAAGGTCACGGTGAGCTGCCTGTCGGGTGCTAGGAACCGCCACATAACGCAAGCACTCAGGTCACTCCAAAGCAAATACAAATATGACTCAGTCATTGTACATGCTGGTGTGAATGACCGGAGATGTACCTCCCTGGACTACATGAAAGGAGACATAGAGGAGCTCTCTGATCATGTAGCCCAGGCTGGTATGACCCTGACCTTGAGCAGCATCTTACCCTCACCTAGAATGATGCCACAGTACAAAGACAAAAATGATCGATTTTAACAATTGGCTAAAATTTTGGTGTCATTCAAAGGGGATCCAGTGTCTGTCAGCCTAGGATGACATGCTCGACAAGCCACGTTGCTTCGCTAGGGACAGCTTGCACTTGTCACCACTGGGCTTTCAGATATTGGCAAAGGCTCTTGCCACCCCCATAGTGCCTTTTTTAGGCAAGACTCAAAAGTGAAACCCATCCCCATAGACAGCACAAGGAACAAGAAACTAAGGGCAATGCTGCTAAATGCCAGATGTCTTAACCTCAAGATGCACGCACTCAAAGCTCTCCTCAGTATGGAGAACATCGATATCTGCGCAGTGACAGAAACCTCATTCAAGGCTCCAGAGAGCACCCCAGCACTACCAGGCTATACCTCATATCATGCTTTTCGGCCCCAAAACCCGGACCGAACCTCAAAAGGAGGGGGAGTTTCCATATTTATCAAGGATATCCACACCTCCAGGTTAGAGGCATTGCATGAAGTATCAGAGACCATCCATGTGCAACTAACAGTGGGCAAGACTGCTTTTCAGTTTATAGCATCCTACAAACCACCCTCTCAAAGTCAGGAATCCCACTCGGCTTTCCTGAAAACATTGGAGAACATGAAGATCTCTCAGAACACCATTATATTGGGTGACTTCAACTACCCAAACATTGACTGGGAGCACTACTCAAGCCCCAGCACCTTAGCCCAAAGGTTCCTGGAAATTATAAACTCAAATGCTATGGAACAACTAGTCACCACTCCCACAAGAGGGGACAACATACTAGACCTGATCATTACCAACATGGGGACTCTATGCTCCACACCAGAAGTATATCCCTCATTGGTAAGATCAGACCATAAATTAATTTCACTGGATGTCCACATCCCGACCCCATCCCCAGCCCAGAAAACCACAGCGAAAAACTTCTCAAAAGCAAACTTTTCACTTTTCAAAACCGAAGTGGAATCCTTCAAGGCCCCAAAGCCAGTGGAAACTACGGCCCAAACTGCAGAATCCTATATAAACGCATTCTACGGACATCTCCAGGAATGCATGGATCATACTATCCTAAACAAAACCAAGACCCAATCATCCAAAGGCAAGCGTCCAGTCTGGTGGACCCCTGCCATAAATAAATTGTACAACAGAAGGAGGAAGCTACTACATGATAGAGCAAAATCCCTAATAGGGAAGGCATCTCTGATCAGTACTAGCAAAAAATTATGATCCCTTATAAAATCCTCCAAGGCCAGCTTCGAGAGAAAAATTGCACAGGACACCAAAGACAATCATAAGGCTTTTTTCAGTTATGTTAGGAACCTGGGATGCAACTTACAGACTTGTTCTGAGTTGATTCTAAATGACAAGAAATACACTGAACCCACAGACATCGCCAATATCCTGGCAGACAGGTTCAGTGCAAACTTCTCCACCCCCCCAAAAGAGCAAGTATCTATCCCGGCAGAGGGCTGCCTCCCAAATATCTCTGATGCTCAGGTGAAGGCTTCCCTCTCCAAAGCAAAAAAACACTGCTTCCATGGGACCAGATGGCGTCCCAGGTTGCGTCCTACATGAACTCCAAAAGGAACTAATCTCTCAAATAAAACAGCTATACAATCTTAGCCTCACTACAGGATATGTGCCCACAGAATGGCATACAGCAACAGTGGTCCCACTCCACAAAGGTGGAGCCTCTACGGACCCTGGAAACTATCGCCCCATAAGTCTTACTAGCTTAGTCTGCAAGGCTATGGAGAGGATCATCATGGAGCTCATAAACAAAGACATTGGGGACCTACAGACACTAGATCCTACCCAGTTCGGCTTTGTCAAGGGCAGATCCTTCCTTTTGAACCTGGTTGACTTCTTTGAAACAGTCACCAAAGCCATAGATGAAGGGAAGGTAGTCCACACAGCCTATCTGGACCTTGCAAAGGCATTTGACACAATACCCCACTCGGGCATCATAGATAAGCTATCCAGCTTAAATATAAACCCCTATGTCACAAGATGGGTCGGAAAATGGCTCAAAGACAGAACCCACAGAGTGAGAGTTGCTGGAGCCATGTCAGACTCGAAACCGGTCACAAGTGGCATCCCACAGGGTTCTGTCCTGGGAACACTTTTCCAAGGTACAGGCAAACGTGGGAGGACTATGGCTCACCAAGTTCGCAGACGACTGCAAACTGGGCGCCATAATCAACTCTCCAGCTGACACAAACATCCTTCAAAAAGGTCTCACAGAGACAGATGACTGGTGCCAGCACCATGGTTTAAAGCTAAATGCCAAAAAATGTATAGTCATACCCTTTGGCAAAAACAATGTGCCCACAAATTACCACATAGGCGGAAACCCATTAAGTACAGAGAAAGTTATTAGGGACCTGGGGACCCAAGTTGATAGCCATCTCTCCTTTGAAAACCACATTGCCAAAGTGGTTACAAAGACCTTCTACATAGCCCATCTCATCATGAAGGGTTTCACATCTAGATCAAGAGAGGTAATCATGCCCCTTTATTCATCCCTCATCAGGCCCATCATAGAATACAATGCCCCTTTTGGGATGTACCTTACCCGACACCTGCAGAAATTAGAAAGACCCCAAAAG
The DNA here is from genome assembly GCF_019279795.1 of Protopterus annectens. NCBI lineage: Eukaryota > Metazoa > Chordata > Ceratodontiformes > Protopteridae > Protopterus > Protopterus annectens. Next base: position 1,487,319,413 of record NC_056725.1, on the reverse strand, counting down.
TATCTCACCAAGAGGATCAAGGGTCTCAAACAGATGTCATATGCTGCTCAGTTAAAAAACTCCAGCTCTACTCAGTTGCATACCGCCTACTTCGAGGCGATTTATGCCTGACATACAAAGTTATGTCAAATCCAAAATTAATGGACATGCTCCACCTCAGTAAATCTAAATCCCTTAGAGCCACATGCTCGAGGGACTTGAACCTCAGCACAGAAATAAATAGAACTTGCTGGAGGGACAGGTTCATAACCCAGAAGCTCCCTTCGCTCTGGAATAGAATTCCAGTTCATGTGAGGCAGAGCACATCACTGAATCTCTTCAAGAAGAATCTCGATAGGTGGATGGGGGATCGTAGGTTTGTCCCAGGGATTACTCCTGTGTCACTATTAGACAGAGGCACAGTAAACTAAACCTTAAAAAGGGCACAGTATACTCAAATCAAGGGGTGGCGTAAGCCATACAGAATCGGGCTAGGCATATAATTGCCCCAGGGCAGATAGCCTAGTATGAACCTATGAACCTGAGCATGTGGGAGCCTGTAGGCAGACTTGTAAGACTGTTTGCACTGGTGTGCGCACGTTTTAACCAGAGTAAGTAGATTCTAAACTGTGTAAGCATGTGTTCACGCATGTAAGCCACTGTGAGCGTGTTTTCACTGGTATGCGCGTTGCTCCCTCCTGAGGAAACAGAAAGGAAAAATGAAGCAACAGAAATAGTAGGAAGCTAGCAGGGAATACTGCTGAAGCTAGCAGGTGAAAACAATTAGAAGCAGGCAATTACACAGGCAGAATACTAGCCCAGCCCAGCACTTAAAAGTCTGCAAACAGCAGTGCAGTATGATTCTCTCAAGAGACACTGCAAGACAGGAGTAAGCTATTAGAAGTGAAAACTGAAAAAGCTTCACTCAGACCAAAAATGCTAGGGGCTGCCATAGCTGTCATAAGGAGACATAGGCGACTTGCTGAGGGTGGTGACAATGCAAATGCTGCCAGACAACCCACAGTGAGGAGACAGAGAAGAGTGTACAGGCCCAGGGTCACCTACCAGGGGTTACATGAGCTGGAGATAGTGGAGCGCTATAGAGTGGACAGAGACCTCCTGCAGCAAATTGTTGAGCTGTGCAGGCCACGCCTCACACACAGAACCAACAGAGGGGAACCCATCCCAGTGGAAACCAAGGTATGTGTTGGCCTAAGAATACTAGCAGCAGGTACCTTCCAGAGACCAACTGGTGATATGATGGGGATATCACAGGCATCAGCCTCCAGGGTACTGCACCAGTCCCTGGATGCCATGTCAGCACATGTTGGTGATCATGTATATTTCCCCAATGCCCGTGAGTTATTGGCCAGCAATATGCGTCTCTTCCAGCAAATAGCGGAATACCCTGAGTTAGTGGGTGCAATAGACTGCACGCACATACGCATCAAAGCACCAGCCGGTGAGCGGGGTAGGGCCTACATTAACCACATGGGCTTCCCCTCCATCAACTGACAGGTCGTATGTGATGCCCAGGGCATAATAATGAATGTGTGTGCTGGCTGCCCTGGGAGCTACCATGATTCCCATATCTGGCATTCGATGCAGCTGTACCAGACATTTGCTAATGGGGACATCCCACATGGTCACCTAGTGGGGGATGCAGTTATGCACTGGAGACGTGGCTGATGACACCCATCAGAAATGCACACACACCTGAACAGGAACGCCATAATGAGGCACACGCACAAACACGTAATGTCATAGAGCATGTGTTTGGGCTGCTCAAGTCACGGTTCCGGTGCCTGGAGACATCTGGTGGAGCCTTGCAGTACTCACCAACTACATGTACCCAAATTGTCATGGTATGTGCTATGCTACATAATATGATCCTGCGAAAACAGCTGCAGCAGGACCAGCATAGGGCTGGGACAAACAGCCCCCCACCATTGCCAAGGCCATCACAGGCAGAGCGTGACTCAGAGGAGGAACAACTTAAGCCTGCCCCAGTAGGCAGAAGGAGGTGCGCCCAGTATGCCCTGGCCTTGGCAAAGAGGTAACGCATAGCACATACACTGGCTCAGTAGGACCCCTAGGAATGATACCCCTCTCTGACACACTCATATAGTAACAGGGATGCCTAACATGACATAACCTGCTCTCAAACATGTACAGGGAGTGTAATATGTGCATCCAACAGAGGCAGCCCTGCAGCACCACCAGAGGCATGATTGCCATGTGTTAAGCAATGTAACACCATCTAGTATATGCAAACATGAAGACCCAACCTAACATCTCACCCTCACCAAGCATGATGCCACACTATGAAGACAACAAAATCAAGTACAATAATTGGCTGAGGTATTGCTGTTAGCAAGGGGGAACACATGGCTGACAGCCTGGGCTGACATGCCGAGCAAGACATGATGCCCCACCTGCTAGGGATGGCACGCACCCAGCACACCTGGCTGTGTAGATACTGGCAAAGGATGCTGTCACACCCACTGTGCCTGGAATAGGTAAGTCTGGAAACACAAACCCACCAACATAGGTAGCACAAGGGATAATAACCTGGACATAATGCTACCCAATGCCAGAAGTCTAACCTGCAAGGTGCATGCAGACCAAACCCACCACAGCATGGAGAATGGTAATATGTGTTCTGTAACAGAAACCTGGGCAAGGCCCAGAAGAGCACTCTAATACTACCAGGTTATGCCTTATACCATGCCCTACAGCTCCAAAACATGGAACACACGACAACAGCAGTGTGACTACCAGTAATTATCAAGAATAAACACACCTCTAGGTTGGTACCATAGCAAGAAACAGCATGGACTATCCACGGGCAAGTAACACTGTCTCAATCTGTGTACCTGTTTGAAGCCTGCTACAGACCCCACACACAAACCCAGGTACCCCAGCCAGCCTTCCTGAAGACACTTTTTGAGTATGAATGTCCCAACAAATACCAAACAAGGCACACACAAAGTATGACATAGATGGCAATCCATTATGTATGGAAGAAGTAATCATGGACCTAGGGACACAAGTGGACGGTAACCTGTCATGTGACACTCACATTGCCAAGGTGGCCAGGAAGACCTGCTATATTGCCCACCTTAATATGAAAGGATGCACATGTAGAGCTACAGAGGTCACTGTGCCCCCATACCCTTCCCTTATCAGGCCCATACGTGACAACTATGCCCCAGTTCGGATGTACCTTACCTTACACATGCAGCAGTCAGAAAGACCCCAAATGAACCCCACCAACAGGATAAAGGGTCCAAACATTGGACATCTGCAGCCTGGCTGTAGAAACAACAGCCCAAGTCAGAAGCATACTGCACAGTCAGAGGTGATGTATGCCTGATGTACAAGGCCATGTCCAATCCAGAATAAATGGACATGCTCCACTGCAGAAACCCCAAATCCAGCAGACACACCACAGTGAGAGATCTGAACCTCTACACATAGATTAATAGGATGTGCTGGAGGGATAGACTCATAACCCAGAGGCTCAGGACACTCTGGAACAGAATTCCAGTCCATGATAGGCTGAGCTCCACACACAAACTCAACAAGAGAAATCCGTTGAAGTGCATGGGAGATAGTAGGTGTACACTGGGGGCCATCCCTGTGTCACATCTAGGAAAGTAAACCCTATGTGGGCATAATATGCACATTGCAAGGGGTGTTGAGAGCCACACACAGTCTGTCCATGCTCAAACAAGGCCAGGGCAGATAGCCTAGTATGAACCTATGAACCTATGATGATACAAATTGTGCAGGACACAAAGGATTATCACACAGCTGTCCTACCTGATGGTAGGAACCATGGTGATAATCCACAGATATGCTCTGCAGCACTCTAATATCACAAACAATACACCAAACCCACACACATTGCCAACAGCCTACAAAACAGATTCCTTCCAACCTCCCACCAGCACCTAACTGCCAAATATCTATCCCAGGAGAGTGCTGGCCCCTGACACTGCAGATGCTGAGGTAACAGCCAGCATCCACAAAGCACAGCACACAGCATCAATGGTACCAGATGGTGTCCTGGGTTGTGTCCAACAAGTAATGTAAGAAGAATGGAACAGCAAATATCATTACTGTGCACTATCAGTCCTACCACAGGATATGTACCCAAAGAGCGGTGTACAGCAACAGTGGTCCCACACCACAAAGAGGGTGCCTGAATGGATACTGCAAACTATCACCCCTCAACCCCAACTATCCAGGTTGGCAAAGTAATGGAGAGGATGATCATGGAACCCATGAATAATGAGATTGGGTACCTACAGACATTGGACCTTACCCAGTGTGGCTGTCATAGGGCAGATCCTACCCCGTACACATGTCTGACTCATATGAAACATGCACCAAGCCCAGTGATGTGGGGAATGTTGATCACACAGCCTATCTGGACCTTGTTAAACCCTTCCATACAATACCCTACTTGGCGGTACAGATAAGCTCACCAGCCTAACTATAAACCCCTATGCAAGTAGATGGGTTGCAAACCAGCTCAAGGACAGAACTGACCTGGCAGACATGCAGTAGCCATGGCAGACTGCAAACCAGGTACAACTGGCATCCCACAAGGCATGGTCCTGGGACCTCTCATTTATGCTATATATGTCACATAGGTACAGGCCAACATGGAAGGACTCTGTCTGTACAGGTTTGCAGAAGACTACAAACTGGACACCATATCGGACCCTCCAGCTGACACAAGCAGCCTACAAAAGGCACACATAGAAACACACAAGTGGTGCCACAGCCATGTCAACAAGCTAAATGCAGAATAGTGTATAGTCAACCCCTGTGGAAACACAGTACATGGACAGAAATTACCACATAGGTGTTAACCCAGTAAGTACATCAGGAGCAATAAGAGACCTGGGGACACAAGGTGATAGGTATCCTGCATGTGACAACCATGTGTCTGTAGTGGTTACAGAAACATACCATATACCCACCAAATCATGAAGTTCAGCACAGCTTGGTTAGGGTAGGTCAATGTGCCTCTCCAGTCATCCATCAGCAGCGTCACAAGTGTGTACAATGGCCCTTCAGGGATGTACCGCAGCAGACACCTGCAGCAACTGGAAAGACCACACAAATACCCCGCCAGGAAGATCGCAGAGCTGTAACAGATGCCATGTGTCACCTGAGTAAAGAAACTGCAGCTCCACACAGTGCCATACTGCCTGGCTGGAGGTGAACTGTGCCTGATGTATAGAGCCATGACCAACCTGGTATCAATGGACATTTGGCACCATGTAAACAGTGAATGCTGGTGACCTATGCAGCTGACAGGCCTGAACCCCAGCACAGACATAAACAGGACATGCTGTACTGATTGGTCCATAACCCAGAAGCTCACTCCACTCATGACTAAACTCCCACTACAGGATATCCAGGAGTCCTCAGTGACTGTCATCCAGAGGAATCATGATGACTGGATGGGAGATGGTAGGTGTACCCTGGATATCACCTGTATGTCATGGGTAGACAGAGGCACAGCACACTAACCGTGACATATGTCATGGCAAACACCAGTAAATGTGTGTTGAAGGACAAACACTCTCTGACTAGCATTACAAATGGACTAGGGCACATGGCCATTGTTTGTCACTGTCCACACAAGTTGTGGAATACATTTACAATGTCGGACAATCATGTACAAAGCTGTCCATATCTGAACAAAATGCAACATGGTCATATCTGCACAACTGGCCCTCGACCAGTCTGGTGTGCTCACTATAAACATTACAAGCAGTGATAGGACTGAAACCGATTATACTGTCCACCACAGTGAAAGTTCTGCACCAGTACACTATACAACAATACAACTGTTTGGTCAGCAGGAAAGGATGATGACAACTGTATGCAAACTATCCCATGGCGACCCTGCAGGCACAGCATAATGCCTGTTAGGTTCAGACACACAGCAGTTGGGCAGTAAGAACACAACCTGATGTCCAACACTCAACTGTACATGTGCTATATAGATGGCATCCACACACAAACAAAAATGTGGTGGTCCACAGATCCCAACATAAGGAAAGGTCACACTGGGCATGCTCGCACACTTAGATAAATGAGATGTGGCAGTCAAGAAGCCATACAAACTGTGAACTGGGCATGCTCACACACTTAGGCCATGTCACAGTTCAGCAGTTGCACACACATATCTGGCATTTCTATGTGTTAACACAGGAACCTCCCACAATACAGACATCTGCCCAGTGCACACAGTGAAGTTACAACAGAGACATAAGTAAGATACTGGATCCCACTCATATGCAAACATCTCCCACAGTACACACGTTGTTTATAGAGATAGGGAAGGCTATGGCAATAAAGACCCACAAACAGTATATGAGCAACAGATACTTGCATCTGACAGATAAACATATGGCCATAGAGTGCAATACCTGACTGTTGTCCCTAGGGAATACAGAAGGCTATCCACAGTGTATTTGGCGTCTGCCTCCACAGTACACTAGGCCACTGTGCCTGTGTAAAGTTAATGCATAGATATGCTCTCCCCTGTACTGATGGATAGTCACAGATGTACATACCTCTTCATCCATAATGATGTCAGCACACTATACATATGTCAGGAGCAGAAATATACCCAGTAATGTGAATAGCGCGCTCCGCTACTGCGTCTCTAAAAAATGTCATAACATAGTTAGGTAGGGGTTTGAATCCTGCAAGTGTGTGTGGGGGAGTAGTGTGTGCAATTCCATGTGTATGCAAAATGTCCCTTTTGGCAACTATTACTACACAACACATGCTGCATATTCCACTGTCTAAACACTGATGATGTCAGCACCCTATAAGTACAGCAGGAGAAAGCAATCCCCCCAGTAATGCAAATAGCGTGTTCTGCTAATGCATCTCTCACAAGTGTCATAACATAATTAGATAGGGGTTTGAATCCTGCAAGTGCCCAGTGTGTGAGGGAGTAGTGTGTGCAATTCCAGGTGTATGAGAAATGTCTCTTTTGGCAACTATTACTACACAACACATGCTGCATATTCCATTGTCTAAACACTGATGATGTCATCACCCTATAAGTACAGCAGGAGAAAGCAATCCCCCCAGTAATGCAAATAGTGCGCTCTACTAATGTGTCTCTCACAAGTGTCATAACATAGTTAGGTAGGGGTTTGAATCCTGCAAGTGCCCAGTGTGTGTGTGACTGTGTGTGGGAGAACAGTGTGTGCAATTCCATGTGTATGAGAAATGTCCCTTTTGGCAACTATTACTACACAACACATGCTACATCTTCCACTGTCTAAACACTGATGATGTCAGCACCCTATAAGTAAGCAGGAGAAAGCAATCCCCCAGTAATGCAAATAGCACGCTATGCTAATGCGTCTTTCACAAGTGTCATAACATAGTTAGGTAGGGGTTTAAATCCTGCAAGTGCCCAGTGTGTGTGTGATTGTGTGTGGGAGAGTAGTGTATGCAATTCCATGTGTATGAGAAATGTCCTTTTTGGCAACTATTACTACACAACACATGCTGCATATTCCACTGTCTAAACACTGATGATGTCAGCACCCTATAAGTATAGCAGGAGAAAGCAATCCCCCCAATAATGCAAATAGCGCGCTCCACTAATGCATCTCTCACAAGTGTCATAACATAAGCAGCAGCAAAGAAAACAAATTGAGAAAACTGACTGAAGGTCCACAGAGTACAAAAAAATCTTTAGCGAACAAACCAATGTAGACCACCACAATCCCTCGATAAAACACTAATTTAATATGACAAGGCAAAATTCAACAAGCAGTTTTTAACACAGATAAGCACTTTCGGGCTCTGCCCTTCTTCAGATGAAATAAAAACAATCTTAGTCACATTAAAATACCTAATTCAAAACAGTTTCTTTTTATTTCATCTGAAGAAGGGCAGAGCCTGAAAGCGCTTATCTGTGTTAAAAACTGCTTGTTGAATTTTGCCTTGTCATATTAAATTAGTGTTTTATCGAAGGATTGTGGTGGTGTACATTGGTTTGTTCGCTAAAGTCTCATAACATAGTTAGGTAGGGGTTTGAATCCTGCAAGTGCCCTGTGTGTGGGGGAGTAGTGTGTGCAATTCCATGTGTATGAGAAATGTCCCTTTTGGCAACTATTACTACACAACACATGCTGCATATTCCACTGTCTAAACACTGATGATGTCAGCACCCTATAAGTACAGCAGGAGAAAGCAATCCCCCTAGTAATGCAAACAGTGCGCTCTGCTAATGTGTCTCTCACAAGTGTCATAACACAGTTAGGTAGGGGTTTGAATCCTGCCAGTACTCAGTGTGTGGGGGAGTAGTGTGTGCAATTCCATGTGTATGAGAAATGTCCCTTTTGGCAACTATTACTACACAACACATGCTGCATATTCCACTGTCTAAACACTGATGATGTCAGCACCCTATAAGTACAGCAGGAGAAAGCAATCCCCCCCAGTAATGCAAATAGGGCGCTCTGCTAATGCGTCTCTCACAAATGTCATAACATAGTTAGGTAGGGGTTTGAATCCTGCAAGTGCCCAGTGTGTGTGTGTGACTGTGTGTGGGGGAGTAGTGTGTGCAATTCCAGGTGTATAAAAAATGTCCCTTTTGGCAACTATTACTACACAACACATGCTGCATATTCCACTGTCTAAACACTGATGATGTCAGCACCCTATAAGTACAGCAGGAGAAAGCAATCCTCCCAGTAATGCAAATAGTACACTCTGCTACTGCGACTCTCACAAGTGATCTAACATAGTTAGGTAGGGGTTTGTATCCTACAAATGCCATGTGTATTTTTGTCACACAGTTTGTCCATGTGTGTGGGGTGTTGCTCCCAATATTGCACGACATACATTATATCAGTAATGTCAATGCACACATGATGTATGTGTGTGCCACCTACACATATGTACCTGTGAACTGCAAGGGTTCCCATGTCTGAAGCCTGCCTCATGTGAATACATGGAATATGCATCAGACAACTGTATGACTGTGGTGTTCTGTGCAGGGGCTGCATGTTCATAGGTTCATAGGTTTATACTAGGCTATCTGCCCTAAGGCATTTATAAGCCTAGCCCAAAATTTTGTGGCTTACGCCACCCCTTATATGAAAAAATATTGTGCCCATTAGTTTGTTGTGCCTCTGTCCAGCAGTGACAATGTGACTATACAGTGTGGATTGTAGATGGTGTCATCCCACCAGCGAGGGATACATGATTGGTCTGGAGCATATAGTCCACATGTTGGTGATGAACAGGTGCAGCATGTTGTCACCACTTGTGGGAGTGGTAACAAGTTGTTCCATAGCAATGCAGGGAATGAATGATAACAATCCGTCAGATAGGGTCTTGCAGCTAGAATAATGCTTACACTGTATGTTTGGGTAGTTGCAGTACAACCATATAATGGTGTGTGTAGAGACCGTCATATTCCCAGTGTTGTCAGGAAGGCCAAGTGGGTTTCCTGGGTATGGGAGTGTGGTGTGTGCCAGGCTATGAACCTAAAGGCAGACTAACCCACTGTGTGTTGCACATGGAGAGGCTCTGATGCTTTGTGCAGTGCCACCAACCTGGGGGTGTGTGTATCTGAGGTGCCTTTGGATACAACCCCTCTGTTCTGTTCTGTATGTCTGACATCTCCTCATGGGGAGCCTTGCTTCTTAATTCTGTGTGGTCTACTACAGGGTATGTCATATCTGTGGGTAGGGTCCCGTACCTCCACCATGTGCTCTATACTGCAGTGACAAGGACGACAGACATAGGTAATTTGTGTTGTGGATGTTGGAGGTGTTACCATGGTTGGTAGACAACTGTCATGGGTGTGACCGAACTATGTATATCCAGCAGTGGTAACCTCTATGTAGGTAGTCTGTGTGTGCTCTGTGGTGTTTGAGTGCATTGACACAGTTACTTGCATATGTCTGTGTCCTTCTCCATATCTGTAGCTGTCATGGGTGGTACATACCGTGTAGGACATTGTGGGGTGTGGAGGGGTACAGTGACCTACATGTCCATAGCTGACACACCATGTCCGCTGACACATTCCATGTACAGGTATTACAGGACTAGTGTGCCACTGTGTATATTGATGTGGAGCCTATTGTACACTTGTTGACCCTGTTCCCCCCTGACACATGCAGTGGTGGGCAGGCATGTACATATGTGGTGGTTACTGGTGTCAGTGTTTTGAATGGGGTATGGTACTCCAGTATCCACACTGGTGTTCACTCCATGCCTGTGACACCAGGCACCTGTTGCAAGACATCTGCACACATGTGCCTCACACAGTCTATATATGTATATATATATATATATATATATATATATATATATATATGTATACATATATATATATATATATATATATATATATATGTATATATATTTATATATATATATATATATATATATATATATATATATATATATATGTATATATATATATATATATATATATATATATATATATATATATATATATATTGATATATTTATATTTGTATATGGATATATATATATATGTTTGTATATATGTATATATAATATGTATATATAGATGTAGATATATACATATAGATGTGGGGAGAGAGGGGGAGTGAGTGAGAGAGAGACACAGGGTGAGTGTGAGTGTGAGTGTGAGGGGGTGGGACAGAGACTGTGAGATAGTCATATACAGACATATCTGTTGTCTATCTGTATATGTATAAGTCTCTACAGATATCTATATATGTATGTGTGTATTACATATATCTGTACATACATATTCTACCAATCTCGATGTCTGTGCAGTAAGTGAGAACCTGGTTCAAGGCTCCTGAGAGCACACCAGCGGTACCAGGCTATACCCCGTATCATGCGTTTTGGCCCCAGGAATCGGGACAAAACATAAGGGGAGGGGGTGTGTCCATATTCATGGGGGATACACACACCTCCAGGTTAGTGGCAACACATGAAGCATCACAGACCATCCAGGTGCAGATGACCGTAGGCAAACCTGCTATACAACTGGTAGCATGTTACAGACCACCCTCCCAATCTCAGGGACCACAGTCAGCCTTCCTGTAGACATTGGAGGATATGAATGTCCCACCACACACCATCATATTGGGATACTGCAACTACCCTAACATACACTGGGTGCACTATTCTACCCCAAACACCCTAGCCCAAAGGTTCCCGGAATTCACTATGTCAAATGCAGTGGAACAGCTAGTCACCTCTCCCACAACAGGAGATAATATACTAGACCTGATCATCACAAACATGGGGACAATGTGCTACACAGTATACCCCTCACTAGTCACATCTGACCACAGACTAATTCCCCTGGATATACATATCCCACCTCCCCCACAACACAGAAGACTACAGTGGGAAACCTCTCACATGCCGACTTTACACGTCTTATAACTGAGTTGGTATCCTTAATGCCCAGTGGGCCAGTGTAATCCACTTCCCACAATGCAGACACCTTCACATATGCTTCTACAGACATCTCCAAGAATGCATGGATCATGCAATCACAAATGAAACAATGACCCTCTCCACCAAGGGCAGGCATCCTGTCTGATGGACCCCAGCATTGAACAAATTGTATAACAACAGAAGGTAGCTACTGCACGGCAGAGCATACTTCCATAGAGCTACGGCATCTCTGATCAGCATTAGTAGAAAGATACGTTTTGTCATACAAACATGCAAGGCCAACAATGAGAGGGACATCGCTATGGTCACTACAGATAACCACAAGGCCTTCCTCTGCTATGTTACACACCTGGGTGGGAACCCTTAGTTGTGTTCACAGTTAGTTCACAGTGACAGACGCTACACTGAACACACAGATAATGCCAACAGTCTGGCAGACAGGTTCAGTGCAGGTTTCTCCCCTCCCTCACCCACACATGTGGAATTACTTATCCCAGCTGACTGTAACCTCCCTGTCATCTCAGATGTACAGCTGGGAACCACCCTTAGCGGAGCTGTAAACACAGCATCAATGGGACCCAACGGTATTGCAGGTTGCATGCTACATGAACTGCAAGAGGAGCTACACATGCACATTACATGCTATTCAGCCGTAGCCTTACTACAGCATATGTACCTGGACACTGGTATACAGCAACAGTAGTCCCACTCCACACAGGAGGTACCTCTACAGACCCTGGTAACTACCGCCCCATAAGCTTAACCAGCCTGGTCTGCAACACTATGGAAAGGATCATTATGGTACCCATACACAGAGACATTGGGGACTTAGACACTTGATCCCACCCGGTTTGGCTTTGTAGAGGGCAGATCCTGCCTTATGAACCTGTTTGACCTTTTCAAATCAGTCACTAGAGCATTGCTGAGGGCACAGCGGTCCATACAGCCTACCTGGACTTGCCTACGGCATTCGACACAATACTGCACTCTGCCATCATAGACATGATCAACAGCTGAAATGTGAATCCATATGAAACATGATGGGTTGCAAACCGGCTAACGGACAGAAACCCTACAGTCAACCTCACTGGTGCCATGTCAGACTCAGATCCAGTCTCATGTGGTGTCCCACAGGGCTCTGTCCTGGGACTGCTCATGTTCGGCATATCATTCTCAGATGTGGAAGCAGACATGGGAGGGTAGTGGCTGACAATGTTCAAAGATGACTGCATACTGGGCGCCATAGGTGATACACCTGCTGACACATACATCCTACTGACAGGCCTCATGGACACCGACAACTGGTGCCGGAGTCATGGCCTGACACTGCATGCCATGTAATGTATACTCATACCCTTTTGGACAGAAAAGGTACCTACATATTATCACATAGACAATAACCCACTGAGTACAGACAAAGTAATCGGAGACCTGGTGACACTATGCAATGCTGACCTATCATTTGACACCCACATTGCCAAAGTGGTTGGATGGACTTCCTACCTTGCCCACCTTATCATGAAGGGATTCACATCCACATCATAAGGGGTCATTGTACCCCTATACTCCCCCCTTATCAGGCCCATGACTGTGTACTATGCCCCATTTGGTATGTACCTCACCTGGCACTTGCAACAGCTAGGGGGACCCCATGAGTACATCACCAGGAGGATCAGGGTCTGCAACAACTGTCATATGCTGCCAGACTAACGTAACTCATGCTCTATTCCATAGCATACTGCCTACGTAGGGGTGATCTGTGCCTGATATAGTAGGCCATGTCCAATCTGGTAGTGATGGACATGTTCCACCTCATACAATCCAAATCCATCAGAAGCATGACAGCTACGGATTTAAACCTCAGCACACATATGAATAGGACATACTGTGGGGACAGATCCATCACTAAGAGGCTTCACATACTGTGGAACAGGATCCCATTTCATGTTACGCAGCGACCCTCACAGACACTCTTCATGTGCATTCTTGACAAGTGGATGGGAGATCATAGGTTTACAGCAGGGGTCTTCTCTGTGTCACTACTAGACAGAGGCACAGTAAACTAATGCTATTATGTAGGGGGGGTCTTCACTGTGTCAGTACTATATGGAGGCGCAAGTTTCTAAATCTATTCTATACACTGTCTGCAGATAGGCTAGTAGTAAACTATGACACTGTGAAACTATATATGTTTATGTATTTCTACATCCCTCTCTATCTATGTATACACATATGCATATTATATATATCTTGATATACATACGTATACACATGTTTTTTATATATATATATATATATATATATATATATATATATATACACTCCTTTTTAGTTCCACATATGTATACACACAGTAACGTACTGCTGAACACCTATTACTGTACAACCAACTTGTACATTGCACTACAACCTACATTGCTATGTGCACATAGCTACCGTCACATACATATATATGTGGAGCCTTCAGTGACAGTTTCAGTATGTCCCTGTCCCTATGCACAGCCTCATATACATAGATACAGACCAATAACACATCTGGAGGGTTCACAGTATGTACAGTATTATAGTAGTACTTTACATTATCTGTGTTTGTTGTAGCTGTTTGTGTAAGCTTGCAGTTGCTTGGCCTGCTGTCAGCCTCTTTGCTTTGTTGTTTCAGGTTTTTTTTTTCTTACTCTTTCTTTCTTTGTTTTCTTTCTCTCTCTCTCTCTCTCTCTCTCTCTCTCTCTCTCTCTCTCTCTCTCTGCCTCCAGTGGGTGCAATGACAGTATTGCATGTGTGGACTGAGAATACAGGATGCTTTTGCAGGTATCTGCACATGTCCATGTGATGGCCTCTGCACCAATTGTTAGCCAGCATTTACTAATTGCATGCAGCCTGTTGTGTAGTGATTGCAGTTTTCACTGTGATTATAGGACTGTGCTATAAAAAGGTCTGTTAGGTAGGCATAGCCCTTTCAAATTATCAGGGTGGGGGCCATGCTGGTTTGCTGTGGACACTGTTCTGTGAGTGTAAGAGTTGGTATGTCTCTCATATTTCAGGCTGTGTTGTAGACACTACAATGCATGTTGTTCTGTAAGCTGAGTATTCCTTCCTCCAGTGTCCTGTTCTCCGTGTGTATGTAAACTGACACCTACGACTAGTAATACTGTGTATATGGGTGTGTGTGCTTTCCTGTGGGGATTGTGGTGTAACTGGTGTATAGCAGTGGCTCTTGCAATCTGTTGCTATGGCTTCAATATTTGGCCGTTACATTCACTCGTTGTATGCCTGCTAGGTGTCTTTCCTGTAATGTGTTGCTATGGCTTTCCTATTTTCCATTTACATTCACAGCTTGTAATGCTTGCTAAATCTGTTTGGCCAGCAATTCCCTATGTGTTTGTTGTGGTAGGGTCTTACTGCATGCAGTATGGTCTGGCCATGGTGTGGGCCTTGACACTTACAGGGGTATTTGATCATGCTGTTGAGCAAGCCTCAGATACTCTCTGGTGCATCTTTTATCAGCCTCATGGAATGGTACATAGCAGTGGATTACTCCAATGACATATTCTGATACTCTGCAGTTGTGACTGTGGGTTATTTCAAGCATATGTATTAGTACACCATTTGTGCCGTGCAGGTGGTGCATACCTTCGGTCAGACATAGTTACCATTGCATGTGTAGTTACAC